>NC_134573.1:161514352-161599352 GCF_050947875.1 Dermacentor variabilis
ACATTTTTCTAAGAGTGTACTCTAAAAAACGCTTGCAACTTTAGGGCGTATATTTGCCACACAACGATAATCGTCATCTGTCTAGCCCGCATTTTCTTAATTTAAAACGCTGCACTCGTTACTTTCCTGTCGAGAATGCTCTGTCATGCTGATAACGCTCCTGCCGTTCGTGACTCGGGAAGTACAGGGCTCGCAGCGTTAAAGGAAGGCAATGCGAACAAGACAGATGACGATTACACTCTAAGAAAAATTCACAGCCTTTGAGTTGTACCTTGCCACACAACAATAAACGTCAACACACCGTGATTGCTTAGTGGCTATGGTGTTGGGCTACTAAGCACGAGGTCGCGGGAGCGAATCTCGGCCACGGCGGCTGCATTTCCGTGGGGGCGAGATGCGAAAACACCCGTGCACTTAGATTCAGATGCGCGTTAAAGAACATCAGGTGGTCCAAATGTCCGGAGCCCCCCATTACGGCGTGCCTCATAATCAGAAAGTGGTTTTGGCACGTAAAACCCCATAATTAATTAACAACAAACGTCACCTGTCTTGTCCGCATTTCCTTTCTTTAACGCTGCGAGCCCGGTACTTCCCAGTACACATGGCATGTGCGTTATCAGCGTGGCATAGCATTGTCGACAGGAAATTAGCGGGCGCGGCGTTTTCTAGAAAGGAAACGCAAGCAAGGCAGATGAAGGTTATCGTTGTGGGGCAGATATACACCCCAAAGGGTTGTGTAAACTTTTTTTAGAGTATTGTTGTATGGCAAGATACGACCCAGAGGGTGTAAATTTGTTTAAGAGTGTGTCGATGGTAGATTTGACACTGCACGGGCGTATTAGGTGGCTGTAACCCTTGACCTGAACACACGCGGACGCCCAGTGGCTTATTTGCTTGCTGTCTCGTGAACTTGATCGTTTGCTTGTTTTCGTACAAAAGCACCGAAAGTTGACGAGTTGGCATGTGTTTATGGCGGGGAAGTTCTACTTTCGTAGTTGTTTAATAAATTGTTCGCTCGCTCACTGACTTAGCTGATTTACTCACTCTCTTTTTTATTCACTCTTCGCTCTCACTTTCTCGCTCAATGATGATTCGCTCGCTCATTTACTCGTTCGCTCACTCGCTACCTCATTCACTCCCTCATACGCGCTGACTCAGTCGCCATCTCGCTTGCTGCCTCACTCACGTCTTACATAATTGCTGTAATACATGCTTTCTCACTCACTCACTCACTCACTCACTCACTCACTCACTCACTCACTCACTCACTCACTCACTCACTCACTCACTCACTCACTCACTCACTCACTCACTCACTCACGCACGCACGCACACGAAAACCGAGGCACACGGTGACTGCGTGTCCGCTACGAAGCCCACTGGCGCGCACATATTCAGCTTGGCGCGGACTCTATTCTTAGTCGGCGCTGCGGCAACAGCTGCCGCCGCCGCCGCCGTTTCTCTGCGCAGCCAGCAGCGATGCAGGACGGCCATGGCTGCTGCCGCCGTCGCGCCCGGCGTTTCTCGAATTCCGTCTGCGTCGGGCGGTCGCCTGCCGTTGCCGTCTGGACGCCCGACTGAACGTGTGCGCGAAGCGTCTCTCCGAACGCTATAGGTGCACTTTCGAGCCGCCCGCTGGTTGCCCCGTCCTCTGCGGCACCTGGGTTGGGTATCGCGAAGCCGCTGCACGAGCCGTCAATCATGTGCCGCGACAGAGCCGGGTGTCGTCGCTGCCGCGCGCGTACGGGGCGTCGGGATAGGAACACGCGCGCGCGCGCGCGCGTCGTAATGGCCCGGGCAGCAGACGGGGATGTATGGAGGTCGGCGCGGACGGAGCGGACGTTTCGCGTAATAAGTGAAACTGTTTGCGGTGGAAGAAGATGCGATCGTTGTTGCCGTCAGTGAACGACGACAACGTTTGCAGCAGCAACAGCAACAACGTATTATTATTATTATTGTTGTTGTTGTTGAAGGTCAGACATCTCGGAACTCTAGAAAAACTATATTTGGAAGCCTAAGAGCGCCCAAAATAATATAATGTTATAGCTTTTTTCCAGACAATCTCGTTTTCGTTTTTCAGGAGGTCATGACGCATAAGGTGGTGACGTAGTAGGGGGACATCGCGTGCATTTGCTCCGGCTCGCTTGTTTGTCCAGCTGCTGTGCCGTTGCGTCGGGCCTCACAACGAAACAGTTCTGAAATAGTTCGCGAAACACACTTCTCGCAGTAAATGTACGGCACAGACGTGTCCGTCTCGCATCTCTGCTTGCGTTTAATTCTATTTTTCTCTGTTAGCAATTTCTTTTTGTACGCACTAAGCATAGCGTCCTGTTCTAAACAGGCCTTGTATAATGTGGGACCAGTCGGGCCAGTTGTGCGTCCTGTGAAAGAGTGAAAGCTGGACCGCTCGCCTTTCTTCCTTTTCCTTCTTCTTCTTCTTCTTCTTCTTGTTGTCTTAGAGATGTGAGCTCGATGGCTGCATTTGACTGGTAATTGTGCAGCACGTGCGTCAGACATGCTCGCCTTAGGTACTTCAGGATCCCGTTTGCGTCCGTGTGCTCTGCTAGGTCGATGTACCGGGAAAAAGTACAGCTGGTCTACATTTACGTTGCGTGAGCCGGCGACGTGCGCAGTGAGGTGCAGAAAACCATGAGAGAAGGAGAGCTTAAACGCGAGAGATTGAGGACGTTCGTAAACAAGATCACCAAGAAACTTAACCATTGTGCAAACTGGGTTGATGACCTTAGGTCCTGAAAAAAAAAAATAGAAGCACAGGCCCGGCACCACAGAAGAAACACAGGTCGGCTCTCCCCCACAGCGAGCGGCCATAACTCGCCGTGCGATCGCAACGCAATAACCACATCTCCCCGAGCGCGAACTATGGTAGAGGCGCTGACGGGCCTCCTGCTGACAACCATCGTGGTAACACGTGCTCAGTTGCACCCAGGTGCTTGCCACGTCATTGGAGGAGCTGTATCTTTTCACAGAAAGGGCTGGACATCTTCAACTCGCGCGCATATGCTATAACGTGTGTCCCAGCTATAACATTGGTCAAGCTGTTTAAAGAAAAAAAGAATAATGTCTCAGTGCAAAATACGTTTCAAAGACCTGCGATGTTAAGTTGTCAGAGGGCTGACGACCAAACACCGCAGGTTTTGAAGTCGTATCCTACACTGTGTGTTTTGAATCTTCTTTCAGCAGTGCCTAGCGCTTAGCTGGGACATACTTCGCAACTGTCTCCCGAACGCTCGCACGTCAATGGTATCTTCTTTGCTCGTGTGCCTGGGAAGCGTGGTGGCCAAGGACATCCAATTTTGGTACGTGGCCTGACACAAGCTGTGCAGCTGTGACAGTAAGGACTGTTCTAAATTATTATTTTTTTAACTTGACATTAGACTAGACTTGAGCTTTCTCAATGCCGCTGCATTATGTACTTGCGTGCGTGTACGCATCTCCTCTTGCTCATCATGACGTTCACTCGTGCCTTCTTTTATTCCAAATTGCCCCTTCCTCAGTACTGAAAAGCGGGCTACAGCGAGACAGCTCAGGGCGAGCTTTCCATCTCTCTGCAAATCAAGAACATCGTGTACCTTGTTCCAACACATCTACCGAAGCAGCCAAGGTGGTATTAGTTGCGGTGGTGTTTCTGGCGATTATGATGGTGATGGCGAAGATGGTAGTCGTGACAATGATGATTGCGAGTACCATGGCTTCTACAAAACAAGGTCGTGTATTACGTCAGACTTTCTG
Organism: Dermacentor variabilis; assembly: GCF_050947875.1. Classification (NCBI taxonomy): domain Eukaryota; kingdom Metazoa; phylum Arthropoda; class Arachnida; order Ixodida; family Ixodidae; genus Dermacentor; species Dermacentor variabilis. Next base: position 161,518,103 of record NC_134573.1, read on the forward strand.
AAGTTCTTGCTCTGATTCAAGTCCTCGTCCTTAACAAATGGTTCTAGAAAACCGGGCCCGTATCTACGAAATAAAAAAAAAAGTTATTGCGCTGTGATTGTTCGCAGGAGAAGATGCCAGGAAATCGAGCTGTCGCGTTTCTTATTACCAAACGCGAGCGGCCAATGGCGCAGAGCGCTTACGAACCAAAAGCTTCGTGAATTCGACCCCTGGAAGCTTAAGCAGGCGCCGTGTGCCTGTGCTCATACCGTTTTGTGACAGTGGATGCATTGGGTACTCACCGACAACACACCCTGTATGTTCATTTAAAGTTTACGCGATCAGTACCCACGCACGTCGAGCGTCTCTGGGAGGCTGGTCGTGTTCACGTCTGTATTCGGATCGATGCGGTAGTATTGTTGCAAAACCTGCCCGGTTGCTTCTTTGGCTGTCTTTTGAGGCACGCTGCGTTTTCCAATGCATGCCCTTTCTACTCGATAAGATGCAATGTGTTAAAATATTGCGCGTGTAGGCGCCATGACACTTTCGCGTGTGATCGTACCCGCTCGTCACGCATGACTGCCGTCCCTCTTGCTTACAAGTTTACCCAGGAGGTCGCAAAACACGTTGTTCTCGGGCGGTTACAAACACGCGGAAAACATTCGCGCAGTTACCCATTGCTTTCAGCGGTGCACTATAAAGTAGCGTTGAGATATATTCGCGATGTTGTAGAAAGTCTAGCGCACGCTTCTCTCACGTAACAGAATTAACATTTAGCAAATGCGAAGCAAGAAAGAGACAAGGTAAGACGACATATAGAAACGCCTACAACATTGGAGAAACTTCGGTTACACTATATAGGCGCGTCTTTCGCCTATCGACAGCTTGATGACAGCGATAATCTGGCAAAAAAAAAAAGAAAAATAATAAGCGGTCAAGGGCAAACAGTAAACCAAATGTGCGCCTGATATTATTTGTGGATTGTAAACTATAGTCCGGCCACACACCTTGTTCCGGAAGCGTCGTCGCGCGTCGTACGCCCGCGTCACTGCAGCTGCTGTGGAGATGTTATGCCAAAGGGATCAGCCGAACGTGATGCCTCCCCCCCCCCCTCTGTCCGTTTGCATGAACGCCGTTCGGCCTGCGCGCGCCCCTCCTCTCTCACCAACGTTTACGGTTATGAACCCGAGTGACGGAACGTCTCGTGTCACGGTTCCCGAGCGAGTGCTGTGCTGTGACGAGCCGTCAGGAGACTTGCCGTCGCCGCTCGCGGCATTGTTTTGGGACGTGTCACCTGTCCTCCGTGTCGCTCACTCGGCTCGTGCTTATGTAAGAACGAGCCGAGTGAGCGAATATATATATTTATATATTCCCTTCACTCATCGTCGCCTATTTCGAGGCACCTTTCTCTCGTCACTGCTGGCGCGTCGATCAGATAAAGCGCCGTATCATTCGTTCTGGTCCGCGTCTGCGGGGTTTCCTTTCTGGAAACTGAGTCACTTCCTTCGGCTGCTCTTGTGGAACATCCCTTTACGCACGAGCGTTGTTACGACACCCGCTGTCGCACGCCAGTGCAGGATACGCCCGTCCATCGATGCGCGCCAAGGACGCCGAACGCGCCGTCTCGCTTTTTAACACCGGCATGTTTTGCAGCGGTAGCTGTATGGCTCCTCCTCCCAGAGGGCCTGTCGAGTCCGTAGGCAATACTTAGGATACGTGCGCCGCGTGCGCCGCTGGGTTCCTTGCAGCACCGGCAGATGGTGCTCGCGTCCGCGGCAGCGGCGGCGCTGGCTGTGCGGGGGACGAAAAGAAAGAACCAGAAAGCTCGACTTCGCGCTTAGCGTTCGCCGTAAGCGTTTTCCGGCAAAGGTTACGGTTGCAAGAGCTGCAGTTTCCGGAAGCGGTATATGTGGCATATGAAGCGCAGGGAGTGACGTAACTACACTTTCTTACGTAAAAGAACAACGCGCCTAGCAACTGATTTGTGTTTTGACAGTGCTGTGGGAATGCCACGTATAGTGAGGACTCCTGAAGAGCAGCGTGCATACGAGGCGTGGCGAAATTAAGTGCATTTCTCTTCTCTCTGGTCTACTCTTTGTAGGCGCACGAAGTAGCGGCGCAAACCAAGTCGCAGGCAGTTGAAACGTCTTAGGCTAATAATTAGGTAAAGTGCATGCGAATGTTGACATGTGAATAATTTCAAGCTACGTCGCAATGGAAAATTGTTCTGTTGTCGTTTATAGCTTCGCTCTCCAACCACCTTCACAGCATGGATTGTGGCCATGTTTTCTTTCTCGCACTTGTGCACCGACCACACGTGGCCTTGTATAATTGATGTCCAAAACATGACGTCCATGATATATTACCGGCGCTGCGTTCGCTTCCGGTGCGTGCAGTCACCGAAAGCATAGCCTTCCAGATTCGTTTCTGTTACTCGGCGGGAGCCGCATCGCTATAGGGCGTCGACTTGGACCCGACCTATGCACGCTAGCACGCGAAGAGTTCTTACGCTGAAACTGTTCGTAAGCGCAGATGTTATCCAATCCGGATGTCAGACATTTCATTAGAGGTTGTAGCCGGCCAGTACCAAACGGCATTCACGAACAAAAAGCTTTCTGCAATGTTGGCCCACGAGTCTAAGAAAAAAAAACTTGAGAATTATTCACGTCACGCAAAGATAAACAAAGCAAATAAATGCAAGAACAAACAGACGTGTCCTGCGCTCACTCTTGTATTGTTCCCTTCACTCCCACTCGTCCTCCGTCATTTTGCCAGCCACGTCGAGCGCAGTGAAACGGTTGACGCTGCGGACCGTCGCGAGCGGCGACAGGGTCGGCGTTTCGCGCTAACGACACCACTGTGGGGGCAGCTATATAGCGGCAAAGCAATTCGCTAAGCGACGCCCTGGCACCGACGCTATGCGAGCAATCGCATACCAATGCGGCGCCGGTCGCTGTCATTCGCTGCTTTGCTTTGCGTTCCGGGTTGCGCACATAAAGGGAGAACCTCCACTGCGAATGAGTTTGGCTTAGTTATTGTTGTGTTAGGGGTTAAATCAATGACAAATGAAGCGGGCTTGAACAATAACAAAGCAGCAGCGGGAAGTATGCAAATCTGGATACGCTGTATTGGCTTTTTACACGCAACAGCTCTGTTTTGCGCAAGCAATACTATATAGCTGTAACGACGAGATTAAGGGAGTGTGCCAATTCTGGCCAGCATTGGAGACGGTCTACCATGAGAGCTGTCGAAGCTCTCATCGCAGTTAGCTCAAGTTATGGAACACATATGCCATCTGGAGGATGGATGTTGTGAGCGTCCCCTTTGAAACGGCCCCGGTGGGTAGCGCCACAAAGCTCTTGTCCTCATTTTACGTACCTGATGAACTACCTATCTATTTGTTTTAAACACACAAAGAATTCCCAGCGTCAAACTTTCAGAACCACTATTGGGAACCGCTGTTGGGAACGCCTCCGTTGTTTGTGGTCTCCCTGCTTTTCTGCCGCCACGCCTCCAGTCGCATTTTACTAAACTCTATTGAGGACATGTTTATTGTCGCTATTGCGACGTGACGCCAACTCACGTCGACAGTAAACAGCTAAGAAAAGCAGATATTATTGCGGTATTTTAGCACTGCGTGTGATAATTTATGAAAACCACAACTTAGCTTACATTAAGCGCGTTAGAAAGTGTAACTACGTTTTAGTGTGAGCAGACAACATTTCCGTCGGATTACCAAGCCTTCCGCTCAGCCGTCATCTTGTTTCGATGGCAAAGCAGCCTGCATAGTTTTTTGGCTTTGATGCTGTCTGTTTGAAGCTGTCTCTCTTGCCGGCTTCGTCAGAACTGGAACGAGACGTAAGATGGCTGCGTTCGGTTTAGCTGTCTACTTATCCGTCCACGACGAGTATCGAAACACACCTAAAGTGTTACATATATGTCAACGTGTGCGTGTTACGTAATTTTAGACCTAGAGTTCACGAAAATATCGTCATTTCGGACGGTTAATATAGGGGCGTGGCGATCACGTTTGTTAGAAATACGTGGATCGAGGTAATCTACTAATGCGGCATCAAGAAGAACGTTGTTCAATTACGCAGAAGCAAAAGCTTTTCTGCTCGAAACAAGACCGTTGCGTGCTGCCATCCTCGGCTGCCTATTAATGTCAGTTTTCTACCCCCCCCCCCTTTTATTTTTCTCTCGATATCTCTGGAAACTGCAAGGACGCTGCTATTATATTCAATGAATTTTTTTACCGCTTTACCGGTGATTTACAGCCCGTTCACTGCTTGCCTTGCTCGTTTACGGCGAACTGTCAGCGGTTGTTCGGCGCCTTCAAGCAAAATTTACATTGATTAAGGGCCCTCGACTGCGCCTATCGTGAGTATAACGACTATTATGTAGAACGCTGATCAAGCTGAAGGGCCACGATTTGTCGCATAGCTTTTTCTTCATTCTTCCCTTGTTTTATTTCTTTCTTTCTCTCTCATTCATTTGCACAGCCTATTCGCGTACAATTGCTGAAGGCAGGGCAGAGTGCGGGGTGGAGTTCGATAGTGTCGCGCTCCTGCAATGGTTGCCACAATCGTGCGAACAGCAACAAAACGCTCGACGTGGCGTCAAGTTGAACATACGCGTGTCGGTTCAAGGCGCGGAACCCTCCGGTTGAGGGTATACGTGCGTAACCTAAAGCGCAACCAGGAACTCCCGCATCCGGCCCAACCGCGGGGAAGCGTGAACGCTCGCCTGACTCGTTCGCGCCTGTTCAAACATCGGAAACGCACTTCCGCTAAAGCTCGCGCAGCCAAGCCGACAGAAAGGTGGACTGAAGTTTACGACTTCCAAAACGCAACTGCCACCACCCGAACGTGGTTGCTTTATTTTCTTCTTTCTTTGTTATCTTTCTATCTCTCTGTTTCTTTGAGTGACGTGGCCTTGCGTGTTCACTCTGCAAACTCTCAAAACCTCAGAGGCAGTCGAGACTGTGCTGACTTTTCCAGCGAGAGCTCCCTGGGCGTCGCCGCAGCGCCCTCGGTTATCCTGCGAAGCCACGTGACCCCCGCTTGACAGCGGTGCAGCGAGGGTAGAACTGCAGGGTAGAACTCAGGCAGAGCGGTAGAGAGAGGAAGTGCTCTCGGTCCCGGAGGAAAGGTTCGTACGTTACATGCTTCATGGTCACAACGCGTAGTTAAACCCAGCAGATAGGCAGCAGAAAGCAGCTCACATCGATTGTGTGTCTGTCTTCGTGACTAGTTCTTACGTTTCACCAAGGGAGTTCTTGCGCGTGTATATAAACGTATTACCCTTTATGGATTACCGGGTTACCGGAAATGTAGCTGCAGTAGGCTGCAGCAAAGCTTGTAGCGCCTTCTGGTGACTCAGAGTTATTATATCAGTGAAGGACCATATTCTACTCAACGTCTTGTTTAAAGCGTCGGAAGCGTCGTAAAACCCATTAACAGGGACATTTGAGGTATTCCAAATGAAAATAATAAATCTTAACATTTGACTATTTTCTTTTATTTCTCTCATCGACAAGCGCAACTGTGTTACGTAGAGGGCGTGCCTAACGCGTTGTCGTTGGGCGAAGCGTCTCCAGATGCCGCCACAAGCGTTTCTACTGCCGTCCGCATCTCCGCAAACAGTAGGGGTCGCATAGTGAACGAATTGAATACGAATGTTCGATAGAAACGACCTCCGAATATCGAATCGAGCATTTCTTTATTTCTAAACATAATGAAATATAATAATTGTGTACAGCCTAATCAATAAATAATTAAAAAGAAATAAAGAGAGATAGATACTTTATTGCAGTATTTTATACATGCATGTAATGCGGTTCGCAACTAGAAAACTTGTCAAGTGAACAGCTTGAGCTTGCAAGTTGGAAATATCTGATCTGACTCGCCATAACAGTGACAGTAATAAAAGAACGCAACATTACGTCATCAAATGCACGTAGGCTGCTGCCTTCATTGAGGGAGAGAAGCGCGATACTACAGGACAGCATATTGTTTTAAATGGATGTGAAAGAAAATGCGGCAGAACCGATCTCACGATGACTAGTAATGCGTTAGCATTGAATCAATATAGCGACACGATGTACTGCCACCATCGAAACGAGTTTTATATGAGGCGTGTATTGCAGCGGGACTCCTCTTTCGCGCGTTCCTAAGAACACTCGGCGCCGTCTAGCACCGCTGTCGCGAAGCCTGTGCGTGGCCTCCGAAATGCTTGGCGCGCCGGTGCGCGCGCACGCTGAGAAGCGCGTCATGCGGCAGCCGAGCTCCTCTCTAGCGCTTCTTTCTGGACACGCTGCGCCATCTAGTGGCACTGCCGAGAAGTCCGCGCGTGACCTTCGAGACTAGAAGCGCGGCGCGCCGGGGCCCGCGAACGCAGATTGTTTCCTAGCTTGCCGCGCACTGAGTGTCACATGCTCAGTGGCCAAAGTTGGCGAGAGGCTCATTGAAGAGCGGCACACACCCAGTGAATTCATGGCGTGGCTCACTGATGCGTTGGCGTGAAAGGCGTTCATTGAAAAGCGGCACATGGTGAGTGCATTTGTGGCCCAGCCTGATTATGCGTCGGGTTGCTGTCCTCTAGGAACGCTTGTGACTTGCGCTCGATTGCGCTCAGCGTCGGAGAAATTTGAGAGATCTTTTTCGTCATTGTAGAGCGGCACATTCCCAGTGGCACGTACCTAGGTGCCAAAGTTGGCGTCAGAGACGTTCATTGAAGAACGGCACTCACAAGTTGGCATTGAAAGGGCTCGTTGACCCAAGTTGTCATTGAAGGGGTTCATTGGAGGCCAGCACAGACCGAGGGGCACATGCCCAGTTCTGCAAGTCGGCGTCAAAGAGTTTCTTCGAACGACGGTACCTATCAAGTCCCGCGTCTGCAACAACCCTTGTCGGCGTGAAAAAGGTTCGTTGAAGAGCGGCACGCATGTACACATTGCCACGTACTCAGTGACCCAAGTTGGACCGATTGTAGCTTTCGAATCAAGTTACCTCAGCACAGCAGCCCGATGCACTACCCATTGTTAAGAACGGCCCGCTTACGTGCAAGTTTTGCCAACCAGTTGCGACCGCGGGCGTCATCTTTTCCTGGAGCGTCGCTGCAAACCTCTAGCCACGGCGTGACTAAGTCGACTGTGTGTCGTAAACAATACGCGCGTCCTCCACTCCGTCGCTGGAGCCGAGTTAGACGAAGCAGGCTTTGTACCTGCACTGGCCACCGCCGCCCTGGTCTGCCGCGAGCGGGGAAGCGCCGCGGGAACGTCGACGTAGACCCCTTCCCACGCACCGTTCTTGCAGTAAGCCCCGAGTTCTATGAAGTCCGTGTGACGTCGGTTCCGGACCATGAACCTGCGTGTGTGTGTGTGTGTACGTGTGTGTGTGTGCGTGTGTGTGTAAGTCGTCCCGCGGAGAGGCGGCCTGTTTACGATAACTGGACGAACGTTTCCGTCACGTTGGAATCGAGGGGGGGGGGGTGGACCGAGTGTTTAAAAGCCGCTGTTGTGCGGATGCTCAGTACACTCTCTCTAGCAGTCATGTTAGACTGATACACTCTCTCTGGCAGTCATGTTAGACTGATGCACTCTCTCAAGCAGTCATGTTAGACTGACACACTTTCTCTCGCAGTCATGCTAGACTGATGAACTGCATGTAAATACTGTAAATAAACCCATATTCCTCGTTCTCGATGAGGAGCAGTCCTTCCCTTCATCAACGTCCTCAGCGTGGATAAGTTGGACGACGGCATGGGCCAGCTACCTTCTAATTCATGCCTGACTCCAACCTTGACAACGGGCTACGAGCGATGGGATTGAGCCCCCAATCATAACACCATTCGACCAGGTACTACTCAGTGACCAAGGGGGGTGTGAAGACGGCTAGATACAAACATAGATACATACAAACAACATACAAACATAGATAGATAGCATCCGGATACTGCGTGAAGTACCCAAAGGGTGCTAATGCATTAATATAGACTCCATTAAGTTTTCCTAACCCTTATAATCGTACAGAACCGAATATTACACAATTCTGAACAGTCTAATTCTCGAATCGAATACGAATCGAGTAGCGATAGGGCGTATTAGATTCGTATTCGAAATTTCGCATATTCGCTTACCCCTAGACTAAACAGGTAACGCGTAAAGCAAAATCCCCTTCCCCAGCGCAGGGTAGGCTACCGGGCTCAGCCTGGTTCACCTCCCTGCCTTTCCTTTATGACTTCTCTCTCTCTCTATCCCGCAAAGGAAAACATGTTATGCGGACAAGCTAAAGCTTTCTAGTGCTACCTTTAATTGCTTAGGTCTTTTCGTCTCCGTGCCCCGAACGCAGCGTCGCCGTCTGGAGTGCACGCAATCGACGTGGCCTTGAAGGGTGCTGATCTGCATACGAAGAACAATAGGAACCCGAGGTCGCTCCTCCTTTTTTGTCAGCCGACGTGGCGTGACTTCACGCCCGCAGTACACCCGGAGCAAAAGAAGGATCGGCGCCATAGTACTACGGCGTAGGCGCGCATTGACAAGCAGCGGGGGGAATCGCTTTGTCCGAGCTCTGTTACGGCGCTAACGACGTGCGTAAAAGTATACGCCGCCGCGTCGCTTCATTGCTCTCCGACGCGCCCTTGTGTGCGGCCGACACGCACGCACACGCAAGAAAAGTGAAAGCCACGAAAGGCGGGAAGTACAACGGTTCGACGCGGCGCGGCTCACGACCTCGTAGAATGATGACCGGCGGCCTCAGGAGAATGGCGCATGAATATTAATGGCGCATATCGGATGAAGGAAGTCGGCGTGTCCGAGTCGTTGCTGCGCGCGGTCGTATTTATAGTCATTGTGCGTGGCGCTTGCTTTGCTCAGTGTTTGCGGGGAGCCTCGGTATTGTTGGTGTCGAAACGGATTAACTTTGGTTGACATTTTCTGAGCGGACGGTTAGACACGCCTGTGTCTTCGTGAGGCTCATTGTACAGTGCAATGAGCACTGCTTTCAAAATCCTTTAGAAAAGTTATCTCGGAAGTGATTGCGGGAAATGATCACCCGACAATGAGTTTGTAACGTAGCGGTCGATAATGAGAATCGACCTGAAAAATGCTTATGTGCCTGAGCTGTTCGAATCTGAAGTCCAGTGCTGCTTTATGCGGTGGTATAAGAGGCAAATGAACCTCGATGAAAAAAAAAATTATAAGGTTTTACGTGCCAAAACAACGATCTGATTATGAGGCACGGCGTAGTTGGGGACTCCAGAATAACTTGGACCACCTGAGGTCCTTTAACGTGCACCTAAATCTAAGTACACGGGTGTTTTCGCATTTCGCCCCCATCGAAATGCGGCCGCTGTGGCCGGGATTCAAACCCGCGACCTCGTGCTTAGCAGCCCAACACCATAGCCACTAAACAACAACAACAACGACAACAACAACAACAACAACTCGATTTGCTCAGCTACGTGTTGTACTGTGTTGAACTATGCCTAAACATTTTGCGCGACGCTGTACTCTCCATTGATTACACTGGTAGAACGCCGCAAACAGCTGTGCAGCTGTGTGCGGTGTTCTTTGGTGCTATAAGTATTTTACCTACCAGTTAACCTTTCTGCCTTGTTTCTCTAACCCTATCATAGCACTCCTAACACAGCTAGCGCGGCGCGGTTAAGCTGGTTGTACGCGCAGTGCTTCACAGCATAATTATGTGGTGCTTTCACTGCTTGGTGACGTGTTCTGTATAGCGGCCCCATGATTTTGGTTTCTAGTGGCATTGATCCCCTTCGAAACGGAGCGACGAATAGTCGCATAGACTGCTTCAGTTAATCAGGTATTATATACATGCTTACTAGTCAAGCACTTTGCCTATCTCTGTCTCTTCATTAAAGAATCTATTTCTGTATTATACTGTTGCCTATGCCTCTAACGACTCTGATTCCATTTGGTTAAAACGCGTTGGGGGGCAAGTTTGTTAGAATCCATGATAGAGTGTATAAGCGCAACTGAACGAGGACGTAGAAAAAAACAGATGCACAGAGACAGATGCACAGCGCTTTTTTCCCCACCAGTTGAGGCTCTAAACTTCTCTTGCTTATCTCGAGTTCTCACGAGTCCATCCGCTTTGAATACCACTGCTTCTGGAAGTTGGGCGTTCCCTACAGGTCTTGCTGGATCTTGTTCGATAAAGGATTGGGAGCAGGAATGCCATCTGCCGGAATGTCACGCTGTTCTCTCGTGCTGTGGTGGGTCCGATCGCTTTCTGTTTCTGCCTCAAAGGGACTTCGAATTCTGCGTTGGGCGCCCAACGGAACGCGTGTGCGTCACTTGAACGTTTTACAGTTGTGTTTGTGACGCACCCCGCTTACGTCGTCCGCTTAAGGAAGTGCCTGCTTTTATACACCTTGACTACGTACAGTGCGTGCAGCGCACTCTGAATCAGACAAAAGGTTTTGCTTAGTTTGCCTATCGGGCTGCGCTTCTTCTTTGCCGTTTATATCTGTCGTCATAACAATGCTTTCTTGTTTACGTTTTGCGGACAGTTTTTACCTATACCCTTTGTCATAAAAGCAGCGCTTGATTGCGCCTTCGTTGCGTATAAAACAAACTGTAAGGCATTGTTCATATCACTCACTGAGTATATATACGGATACAGATAAGCGTTCCGCAACATGTTTCAACGGATTCGAACGCTGCACATAATGTTATGCCTGAGCTCTGTAAGAGGAGTAATGAATAACGCCGAGGGAACGGACAGAAATAGCCCATTCGAACATGCAGAGAACGTCCGCGCAGTTAGGGCCGCGAAAATAGCGCACGAAAAGTGAGGATTGCATCAGCCCACATGGTCGTCGCGACGATGGCTCGCTACAGCGCACCGCTACGGCGGCGCGGGAGAAAACGCGGGTGCAGATGACGTCCGCTCTTTGTCGTCGCGGGCTAATTCAGCGCGTCCGGCGCTCTGCGGCCGATGGGACGCCCCCGAGCTATGGCAAGGGATCTCCGCGTTACATTAGACGGGTAAACACCGACGCCGATAATGTCGACTACGCCATCTCCCGGTAGTGTTATATTCTACTCCGGGTCTTGCTGCTCATTGCGCACGCGAGTGGCTGGGTTCTCGCGCGCAGGCCAGCAGCAAAATGAGTTAGGGAGAAGGAAGATACCTGCGGCGAAGCTTGTGTGCCTCTCTCTCTCTCTCTCTCTCTCTTTCGTTTCTTCCGCTTAGATGAGGTGCGATGGAGGTATCCTAAGCACCGTGCCATCTAGCCGTGGACGACCGTTCGTGCGCAGTTCCGAGAAGGCATCGTTCCTTGTGTGTGCCGCTCCTCGGCGCATCGCGCGTTTACTTCCGCGGCCGAGGCGCAGGAAGCGTCCTTCTCCGCCCCGCCCCCAGTGGCGGACGTCCGGTAAATGTCCGCGCCGCAGTATTGGCGATTGGGCGCGGGATATGCCTCCGTCGTCAGCGCGCCGTGAGACGGCTTCTGCCGCCTGTGTGTATGACGAGAATGGCCCGTCTCTTGTATACCGCACTCGTGATGGCCAGGAGGGCGGGCAAGACCGGTGGCGTGCTTCGGTCCTCGAGAATGCCGGCCCGTGACAAGGATGCATACTGGGCACGCGGGTATGTGTGTCCGGGCAGTACATGTATGTATGTATGTGTGTGTGTGTGTGTGTGTGTGTGTGTGTGTGTGTGTGTGTGTGTGTGTGTGTGTGTGTGTGTGTGTGTGTGTGTGTGTGTGTGTGTGTGTGTGGGCGCGCATTTTTCGTTGAACATCTCGCACCGTGCAGAACCCTTTCCTAATGACTCTGCCTTCCGGCTTCAAGTGCCAGTAGCCAACAAGCTTTTTACGCGAGAACAACTGGCAGCGGCGGCGTCACTGTGGTCTATCGTTCGATTAGTGGCAGTCTTTAGATTTTTATGTGAGCACCCGGAGATAGTGGGACGCGTATTCCTCTCTTTGGCTTATTTGTCGCCCGCCGCAATGGCTGGGTTGCTCTACGCCATTCTGCTGCGCACGAGGTTACCACGATTTCCGGCCATGGCCCGCGTATTCCAGCGGTGGAGAAATCCTAAAGTGACGCTGTACTATGATGTCGGCGCATTCAGGGTCTGTGTGTTTCAGACCTTTGGATGCACTGACGACACTGCCTCCCGCGCTTGCTGCTGTTGCCCTCTCCCAGTTGAGTCTGTTCTCGCTCAGTAAAGGCGCGCCTTCTTCGATGTCCTCGTCGTTGCTGCCTTCCTGCTTGCGCGCCGTCATCGGTGCGAAACAATGCACTTAAGCCGCTGTACAGCGGCAGGCGCAAGTGTTGACGACGTGTTTACTTGATCAGTAAGCAAGTTAATATAACCAGTTATAGAGTTCCACGTTTCGAAGGTGGAAGCAGCTGGGCAATACGGTGTGACCGTGATAAAAATATTCCGGATTGGTTCTGCATGGCCTCCTGGAGTTTCTCAACGTCTTGTACCAGCTTAACGAGCGTTGTGCATCGGCAAAGCCTTCCGGAAACGGTGACTTTTGCGAGACAGAGCGCACGTTATACGGCGCGAACCGCCTCCGCGCTGAATCTTCACGATAGACCCTATAGGGACGCGTGTGGTTGGCTCGAAGATTAAGGGCGCTTGTGGTGAAAAAGTGCAACGCCATAGTCCGTACGCTGTGTATGCGCTCAATTTGTAGACATCGCGGAGAAAAGAGAACCTTCCGGAAACTGTCTGAGGCGTACGCGAACTCTGCGATTTCGCCTCTGTTCTGCCTCGTTCTTTTGCGTATTTTCTTTCCCCGCAACGCTGGCGCTCTGCAGATGGCGAACGCGTCCAGATGAGCGTCATGCACGGTGCGACATCGGGTGCAGGGTCGACTGTACACACCGACCCTATCTGCGGCGGCTGCTGCTGGGCCGTGGCGCGAACGTATTTTGGGCCTGCGTGTTGCGAGCGCGCCGCCCGCATTGATTGGGGCAGATGCGTCTGCGAGGCGCTCTTCGGACGTCCCTAATTATCCGATAATTGCAATTAATCACCGAACGCCATCTTCCCCACTCTTCCTTCACTGGCTGTATACGGCGAGTACGGCGATGATGATGGGGCGGCTCGTTAGTGCGTCTTCCGCCCCCCCCCCCCTTTCTTTTTTTGCCTCGTCGTGCGCGTCAGCGCGGCCGCTGCAAAAGAATACGCGCGCGATCCGACGACAACCGTCGTCTGCGTGTCGTTCGGCGGCCGGATTCCATCGGTGGCCTCTTTTTTTTTTTTTTTTGCTTTCGATCGTCGCATTGCCGTGATAGTCATACAAATAACACCAACGTGAGGCGCGTGAATAAAAGGGACGAAGTTTTGTATTCTGTCCGCTGGTCGTGTCCTCATTTTTTTTTTTTAATTCTCTCTGTTACCTTCTGCGTTTCTTTATCGACTTTTAATATGAATTTTGGTACCCCCACTGATGGCAGTTTGGATGTTTTCATTCTCACATTTTCGCCCGTTCTTCAAAAGGGTAGCTCTACTTTAGGCTGACACGTACCTCTGCCATACCTAGAGGAATTTCGCTTACTCTCCCTCACATGTTAAATCAAAGTTAAAACGCCATGCAAAATCTCTCAGCGCATGCCGCCTCAACCTTGGCCGATCGCCCACGATGGGTATGTGCCACTGTTTCTGCAGACCGCAAGACAATGACAATATCATCATCACCATTACCACCACCGTCACTATACCTCCATTACTACTACAAGTACTACTACTGCTACTACTACTACTGCTGCTGCTACTACTACTACTACTACTACTACTACTACTACTACTACTACTACTACTACTACTACTACTACTACTGCTGCTGCTGCTGCTGCTGCTGCTATCACCACCACCACCACCACCACCACCACCACCAGTACTACTGCTACTACTACTACTACTACTACTACTACTACTACTACTACTACTACTACTACTACTACTGCTACTGCTGCTGCTGCGGCTTCTAGTACTACCTACTGCTTTTGTTGTTGCCGCTCTTCCTTGTCTTCACTCGAGCGCATTCTTGCGGGTTCAACCGGGCGTGGAGGAAAACAAACCCGCGGCGTCGTTTTGCGGGGCCGGCGGCGAGGTTACGGCGCGGTGAGCAGCCGATATCGCTTCCGCGTTTCCGCCCGCGCTCCGTTAATGAAGGTCGTCTCTCGCAGTGCAGCGCTGCCGCCGCTCGGCTGGCCCCATTACTCGCAGCACGCCCTCGAAGACGGGAGCTCGCGTCGGTTCGGCGTGGTCGCGTGCGCCGGGCGCGCGTCCGAGGTGCAGGGGAGAGGGGCGCTTGTTTGCGGCGTGCGGTGCCGCTGCCATCTTCCTCGCGCGAGAAGACTCGCGCAGGCGCCAGAGCCCTGTCCCGACTGTACGTGCCCCGCCCCTGCGGAGGACGTAGCCGCGATTGGTAGGCATGTGTTTTTATGGGTTTGTGATGTACCGGCTGTCCTGACTACGTTTCATTCATTCATTCATTCATTCATTCATTCATTCATTCATTCATTCATTCATTCATTTACTTTAACGCCCACAAAGCAGTGATGGAGCTATGGGAAACGCCATAGGCTAGAGGGCCGGAATGATGTTTACCACCTAGGGCTCTTTAACGCTTGCCTAAATAGACATATACCTGAGCGTTCTTGCATTTCAAATTTATCGGAATGCGGCCTACGCTGTCGACAATCGAGCCCGCGACCTCGTTCTCAGCAGCTGGACGCCATAGCCACCACGGCCAGTGTCGCCGAGAGTACAGGTGCACGATAGCTCTGCGTGAACGGAGGCAGTTGCGCAAAGCTACCACTTGCATCTATTAGTCCTCATCTGTCTTCTAGTTGATCCTAATTGCCTCGTCGAAGATTAACAGAGCTATTTTTTATTAATAACTTGACGAACGAAGTCACAGTCGATGGGCACATTCCGAAACTCCCGATCGAGTGTATATCTAGTCAGCAACCTTCTGCTTGAATTATTCTCTTCCTGCGTTGAAGTTCGGGCGTAGAACCCTGAAATCATATGGAATTGCTGATATGCTAAAATTAGAGATCGGTCCAACCGATCCTCATTTGTCATAGTGTAATAAGCCCTGCGTGAAGCACGACGGCCAGAACTCTTATGGATCAGTCGATCTTTCGATAGCTTATATCCTTTATTGAGTAATTTAAATGCGCTTATTAAATATGAAAATTGGAACCTAGAGTTTCCGTTTGCGTCGGTAGAATGAATTAACACACACGCACGCACATTCACGGCACTTGAATAAATGATCCTCCATCATCCCTTATCCCTCAGCAGGGGAGCGAAGCCGTGCGCCTCCAACCTTCAAAAGCTCTTACCTTGGTTATCAAGAGCTGGCGAACGCAGAGAAAGCCGACAGGGTCGCCTATTGGCACAGCTGCTAATGGTGTGCGCTGAAAATGCAAGTCCTTGTATTCACATCGTTCTCAAGATGGCCACGGTCAGTACAAGACCACCGTGATCGCCTTACTGGTAACCAAGTGACTTCGCGAATCGCCTCCGATAATCGCGTGCGAAACTGGTACCTCAAGCAGGACAGTTTCATTTTTTTTCTGTCTGTTTTTAGGGTTGGGGGACGTATGTGACGTTGTCACGCCTCGAAATTTATTGTCCGCGATTTTTGTGTAAAAATTTCAGCGGCGAACGAAGGGCCGCAAAAGTGGTATTGCTCCCGAAAAATTCCCTGTCACTTAAGACTGAAAGATGAGGGAGAAATACGTTTCAATTGAGAGCTTTCGCATGAAGATTCAGTGAACGAATGTTCAGTGCCGCAACTGCAATCGTGTGCGGTTCCTGCAGTATTGCTTGGCAAACCTTGGTTATCGTAGGCACGTGGTGATTTTCCAAGCGCCTGAACTCGTCTTGCAGCGTTCTGTCCCTGTTTTCGTTTGCACGGTGAAACGTGTAGTCTCCCTTCGCATTCGTGAGGCGCCGTTCCCGAAGGCCACGAGCGAGATTCGGCGGACCGATCGCAGGGGGGTGGAACCGATGCACGTCTTGTACATGGTGTTAAGAACGGCCTGCTGAGGTGTAAGTTTTGCCAGCCAGGTGCGAGAGCGGCGTCGAATTTTCTTGGAAAGCCACCGCCACCCTCTAGCCACACGGCGTCACTAAGTCTACTGTGTGCGGAGAACAATACGCCGCGT
The DNA here is from genome assembly GCF_050947875.1 of Dermacentor variabilis. Lineage (NCBI taxonomy): Eukaryota > Metazoa > Arthropoda > Arachnida > Ixodida > Ixodidae > Dermacentor > Dermacentor variabilis. The sequence goes on from NC_134573.1 coordinate 161,534,253, forward strand.
CCTCGACCCTTCGTCGCGGGATTGCCGAGATGAGTTCGACGAACCAGGCTTTGTGACGGAACACGCCACCGCCGACCCGGTCTGCTGCGAGTTCCCGAGGGAACGTAGTTGGAGGCCCCTTCCCACGCACCGTTACTGACGTAAGCCCCGAGTTCTGCGAAGACCGTCTGTCCTCGGTGGGGTCCGTGAAACCGGTGCGGAAGCCCTCCCGCTGAAAGGCGGCTCGTCTACTGGTCGAACGTTTCCCTCACCTAGGGATCGAGGGAGGACCTAGTGTTTATAAACCGCTGTTGTGCGGCTGCTCAGGGTACCTTCTCTCGTAGTCATGCTAGGCGGATGAACTGCAACGTCCTTATGTAGATACTGTAAATAAACCCATATTCCTCGTTCTCGATGAGAAGCAGTCCTTCTCTTCAACAACGTCCTCAGCGTGGATAAGTTGGACGACGGCATGGGCCAGCTACCATCTAATTCATGCCCGACTCCAATCTTGGCAACGGGTTACGAGCGGTGGGATTGACCTCCCAATCCTCACAATGGTCATGAAGGTGATCCGTTTCAACATGGTAGGGAACCTCTTTGGGTCCCATGTGGCAAAAATAGTTTAAGGACGCGTTACAGGTTCCTGAGCCCACAGGGGTATATGCTATAGAGCTTGGACCCTTTCTGCACTGTCACCAGGATCGGCCCACACGATGATTTTTTCTGTTGCCGCACGCCGAAAATAAATAAATAAATAAAAACCTGAAAGACGGCTGTCTTCCGCAAGTCCTTTACGCAGTACGTCGCGAGTCGCGATTTATTTTTCATTTTCTGCGAAAATGCTGTGCAAGTTTTTATTAATTGAATGCAAAGGCATTCAACGTGTACATATTGCGTTGTATAGTATATACCACGCCCCTTACATAAATTTGCACGCTGCCTGTGACCAGGAACCCGGGTTCAACGAAGCGGCGATGAAACTTGGCATGGTAGAAAGGCAAGTCAGTTTGATCAGGCGCACATAATAATAATAATAATAATAATAACAATAATAATAATAATAATAATAATAATAATAATAATAATAATAATAAAAAGCGAACGTCATTTCTCGTGGCGGAGAAAGACGGTCCAGAAATAGCCTCGGTATAACAATAAGTGCCGTAACTGTCGCAGACGCACACGTGCAAAGCTCGTTTATATACGACGGCTGCATTTCCCGCAGTTGACGACTTGTAAGGCTGCGTGCGCCGTATCTGCGCCCTCGGTGCACGACTGGTCGTCGCAGCACTCGCTGTGGGCGCAGCGTTTGGGGACGCTAATGACTTCAATCGTCGTCATCATTTCGGTACGACTGCCCCCCCCTTCCCCGACCTCCTCTTCTTTTTCCGTCTTGGCTCGCGTCGTCGTCTCGAGATCTTGTTCTTCACTTGTTCTTGGAGTAACTGCCCTCAACGACAACAACAACAACAGTAACAACATTTAACATAAAACAGTTCATCCATCGTCGCAGACGAATCATGCATCTTTCTTACTTCCCTGTTTATTTTCTCTCTCGCCTCTCTTAAGACGTCTTGTTTCTCAAGACGTCTCTTCAGACTAAATAAGGGGTGGGGTGGGGTGGGGGACCCTGCAGTCCCCTACCTCTCTCTCCTAATTACGCCGTTTCTCATAACCTTGAATCGCTTCAGAACGTTAAAGCTAGCAATTTGATTCATACAATTTCACGCAAGGGTTACACTGATATCGCAGCAAAACATGGAAATGTTCGGCCCACAGCAGTAATTTAGCCCTACTGGTTCTCGGTGTTCAGTGAGCCATCGTTTAGTTGGGCTTGCAGAAACCATGGTTACGCCACGAATTAAAACGGCCGCGCGAGGACTTCAGAGTTGACCACCCGCGTGTATTTCGTGTTCTTTTGTTTGCTACATCGGACACGGCGGATGTCCTGACGGTACCGAGTCTTCTACACGCAAGTCGTTAAGGGCGCGCTTCGCTGCGTTAATATAGCGCACGATAAAGAATGACCACAGCTGGTAGGTCTGTTTAGTTTATTCCACGATCCCGTTCTTCTAGCAGACTGGCTAATGAATGGGATATCTGGGGCGTATTTCGGCGTCGTTCTCCCATGAACGTGCAGCGCTCACATATGCGCGAACACAGTAAAAATGTGATCCGATAAAACGAAACAAAATTTGCCCTTGCGTAATCCGAAGTATCTCCTTGACTTGAATTGCCCTTGTGTGTCCTTCGTGCAACATAAAAAGATGAGACCATCTTTGGATGTTTTCTTTCTTTAAGAACGAGTTTTCGCTTATAATGAACCTCGGTTTTTACGATGACGCGAAGAAAAATTGCCCCTCCGTCACCGCAGTATTGCCTTTAGGTAGCCCCTAGGAGCAACGTCAAAGCAACTGCGATGGCGGCAGAGTTTATCGTTCGTCGCGGCAAGAAGCGAACGATAAGAGACCCGGCAGGCCTCGACGGAGTCCGAACAGGTGGCCTACTTTCCAACCTCTTCCCACACAGCCGCAGGCGGCGCTTCGGTAGCTGTAATACTGCCGACCTCTCGCGGTTACATAAGTATATCCAGTTCATCAATATGCACTGACGTAAATACGTTGCCTGCGGAATAAAATAAGGAAAGTATATACATATATACATATCTCTCTCGAAGGGGCGCGAATTACTTCTCTGCCGTGCGTGTCGCCTTCGTCTCGAGAAAATCCAGTCGCCGACCGTGGGGGAGAGCGAGAGACCGAGCTGGGCTTAACGCTTGGCCTGGTAGAAGCGTGCAGCATGTTATAGCGCTTGCCATAGCTGGCTTCGGCTAATCAGATGCATAATTCTCAACGTCTGCTTGCAATGCAAGAACGCTTCGGCAGCGGCTAACGAAAAACTTTATATATAAGTTCGGCCCGCGGGGCCGAACCCATGAAGATTTTTGTTCGTATAAAGTGCGGTTTGCCATTAGCCGGGTTGCCTTCGCTAACGATGTGCTCGACATCACGACTGCTTGGCATCCTGTATCACGAACAGTTCTAACGTAAGAACTTTTCCCAGTTTTGTGAGTACGGACAAGGCGTCTTACTGCGGGGTACGGTAATCGGCCAGTGGGCGCAGGTGGGCCATTCGCTAAACCTTTCGTACGCGGAAAGAGAAGAAAGGGAGCCGAGGAGTCCAGTTCTTTTCTATTCGAAATACCCTCTGCGGTTACCTGTAAATGAGACCTGATACCCACTGCACACTGTTGCGTTTCGCCTGCGACACGTGGTTTTGCCGGCGCGACTGCGGCGGGGCGGCAGACATTTTGGCCCGATCGTCGTCGCCGCAACACTCATCGCCAGGTGTTTCCAGGCGCGACTGCGGCGATGCGACCGCCTAGGGATCATCCTCGCATTCCAGTCATTGTGCCCGAAACAGGCGATGCCAAAGCAGGGATCATCCTCGCATTCCAGTCATTGTGCCCGAAACAGGCGATGCCAAAGCAGGGATCATCCTCTCATTCCAGTCATTGTGTCCGACCGGCAGCGCCACGACAGGGTGCTACGAGATCGTGCTCGACATGGTGCTACGGCATCGCTACGACAGTGTGCGTCACCATTAGCCCATTGTACATTCACGTGCTCGTCTTTTGAGGGGTTCCTTCTTGCCCTCAACTGCGAGAGTATAAAAACAGCTGCCCCCGGACGCCAAAAGGAGGGCTCCGATTTCTTCTGTTGAGTGAAGTGCTCTCCCGTCTCTCTACTACGGTCAAACCTGACCGCCAACTCTTTGCGATGTTAAAATAAACAAGTTGTTTCGTTGTTACCAGTCGACTCATGCTTTGCCGGGACCTTCGGATGCTTCCAGTTGTTCCCCAGGCCGCCAGGCCAACGCTACCCTTGGGGCTTGCGACCCAGGTACAACCACGGGCGTCAGCGCCGAGTTCCCAACAGATCGTACCAGCAGTCCGGATCCAAACATCTGGTTGCCAGCGGTGAGATCGCCTCCGACTTCAAACAACTGTCTGCCAGCGGTGAGATCGCGACAACGGAGGCCAGCAGCGAAGAGATGCAGTTGACTGTATGCTGAGCAGCTCAACGACGATCCGGGAGCAGTGCAACGAGCCCTGTGTGACGACTGGTTGCCTGCAGCGGAACGACTGCGCGGAATTCCTGCCTGCGAGGTTTGGTGAGTGCGGGACTTTCTTCTTCTGAGCTTTGCCAGGCTTTTGTTAGTGTTAGAAACAGAGCTGGTAATTGTGGTTGTCGTTGCTGCCGGGTTAGTTTGCGGCAAGACAATAGTAAGCAGTAGAGAAAGCAGCATTCAGAGCAGCCATGGATTTGAAGTCGTTGCGCAAACCGAAATTGTTGGAGCTTGCAAGAGAGTTGGGTCTGGATGTCTCAGACAAACTAAGAAAACCTGAACTGCTAAAGGCTATTCTTGAGTTAGAGGCTGAGGATGACGAGCTGTCGGAATGCCTTGAGACTATTGAGGAGAGGTCAAAAAGACAGGAGCGCGAACTTAAAGAGCAAAAAGAGAAACAGGAGCGCGAACTTAAAGAACAGAAAGAGCGAGAGCAACAAGAGCGTGACCGTCAACACGCTTTGGAAATGAAGCGTCTTGAGGTAGAGATGGAACGCGCTCGTAATGGAAGTCAGGCACACGGTGCAGGAGAACGCGTATTGTTCAAAATGACTGACCTGATGCGGCCGTTTAAGCTTGGAGAGGACATTGGTTTGTTCCTGGTTAACTTTGAGCGAACGTGCGAGAAGCAGGGGTTCTCTCGGGAAACGTGGCCACAGCGCTTGCTCACTTTGTTACCCGGCGAGGCGGCCGACGTAGTCGCTCGCTTGGATAGAGAGGAGGCAGAGGATTTCGACACAGTGAAATCGAGTCTTCTAAAAAAGTACCGGCTGTCTGCGGAGGCGTTCCGTCGGAAGTTTCGGGAAAATGAGAAAGGCAGAAGTGAGTCATATACAGAGTTTGCGTATAGGCTTATGTCGAACATGCAGGAGTGGCTCAAAGAAGAGAAAGCGTTTGGTGACCACGATAAAGTTCTGCAGTGTTTCGGGCTAGAACAGTTTTATAGTCGGTTACCGGAGAACGTGCGATACTGGGTCTTGGATAGGCCAGACGTGAGTACGGTGGCTAGAGCCGCTGAGCTAGCCGAGGAGTTTGTGACGCGTCGAGCTCGCGGAGCTAAGGACGGTCAAAAGGGTGAATTTGGCTCGAAGTTTGAGAGGCCGAAGTTCACACCCATGAGAGCAAAGGGGAACACGCGTAGTGCGGATGCGAGTGGAAGCAGTGCGACCGAACCTAAGGAGACGGCGGCAGCCGAAGCCGAACGCAGAAAGCGGTTCGAGATGAGGCGAGCGGGCGTTTGTTATACGTGCCAGAAGCCGGGTCACTTTTCGGCGCAGTGTCCGGAAACAACACCAAAAGTTGTGTTTTTTTCAATAGGCAGCACTGACGAGAACATGAAGCTTCTCGAGCCTTACATGCGAGACCTCCTCGTAAACGGGAAAGAGTGCCGAGTGCTTCGCGATTCCGCAGCTACGATGGATGTAGTTCACCCGTCTTACGTAGAACCCCATATGTTCACGGGCGAGTGCGCCTGGATCAAGCAAGCCGTGGAAGCTCATAGCGTGTGTCTGCCGGTAGCAAAAGTGCTTATTGAAGGACCTTTCGGAGCGCTTGAGACAGAGGCGGCAGTGTCATCTATGCTGCCACCCCAGTACCCGTACCTATTTTCAAACAGGTCCGATCACCTCCTGCGCGAGAAGGGGCTTTTGTTTGGTGAAGCTAGTGTTCAGGCCTTAACCAGATCGAAGGTTCGGGAGCTCGCTGCAAAGGCGGTAGTTGCGGGGCCGACGTTATCAAACAACGAAAAAGGGTCAGAGGCGCAGCAAGCTGATATTCCGAGCACGCCCGAACTGAATAAACTTGAGTCTGTAACGTTAAAGGCGCCAGATACTGGAGAGGAAACGCCCGACGCGGGAAAGTTAGAAGAGCTATCTACTGATTTGCTTATCGCGCCTACGTCAGCCGGACTTGATAGGTTGCTAAAAGTCAGCCGGTCGGCTTTGATAGCCGAGCAAAAAAAGGATGGCAGCCTGGAAAACGTGCGCTGCAATGTCAAAGAAGGTATCGCCAGGAAAACTGCGCGTTTTGTGGAAAGGGGTGGAGTCCTGTACCGGAAGTATCTAGACCGCAGAGGAGTGGAGTTCGATCAGCTGGTCGTGCCTCAATGCTATCGTCAGGATCTGTTGCGCTTGTCACACGGGGGTTCGTGGTCCGGACACCTAGGAGTTAAGAAAACTAAGGACCGTCTCTTGCAAGAGTACTATTGGCCAGGGTGTTTTCGGGACGCAGACCATTTCGTGAGGACATGTGACACTTGTCAGCGGGTGGGCAAACCAGGGGACAAATCGAGGGCGCCGTTGAAATTGGTACCTATCATTACGGAGCCTTTTAGACGGCTCGTTATTGATACTGTGGGACCTCTGCCGGTAACAGCCACGGGGTACAGACACATTTTGACTGTGATCTGCCCAGCGACAAAGTTCCCTGAAGCAGTGCCGCTTAAAGAACTCAGCTCAGTTGAGATAGTTAATGCACTACTGTCCATATTTGCGCGAGTTGGTTTTCCTGCGGAAATCCAATCAGATCAGGGCACAGTGTTTACTAGCGCTTTGACGACAACTTTTCTCGAAAGGTCTGGGGTAAAGCTGTTACACAGCTCAGTGTACCACCCACAGTCGAATTCCGTTGAGAAGCTCCACTCCGTCATGAAGCGCGTGTTGAGAGCGTTGTGTTTTGAACATCGAACTGACTGGGAGCTGTGTCTGCCTGGGGTGATGTTTGCTTTAAGGACCGCGCCGCATGCGGCTACGGGGTTTTCGCCAGCTGAACTGGTGTACGGTCGCTCGCTTCGATCTCCGCTTCGCATGCTTCGAGAATCATGGGAAGGTAGGGGCGACGACCCAGTCGTGGTGGAGTACGTACTTAAGCTCCTCGAACGCTTAAGAAGGGCACAGGAGTTATCAGGTGAAGCAATGACAAAGGCCCAGCAGAGGGCCAAGGTTTATTATGATCGGACAGCCAGGGCCCGTCGTTTTGAGGTTGGCGATGAGGTCATGATATTGCGCACATCGCTAAACAACAAACTAGACGTGCAGTGGGAGGGCCCAGCACGAATTGTTCAGAAACTGTCGGACGTTAACTACGTGGTAAGTCTGCCAGGAAAGCGGAAAGCACAGCAAGTTTACCACTGTAATCTGCTCAAACCTTATAGACAACGGGAAGCAGTGGTGTGCATGATGATAAACGTTCCTGAAGAGCTTCCAGTCGAGCTTCCGGGACTAGGCTCAGTGACGAACAGGGAAGACACCGGTCAAGTCATTAGTGACCTTATCAGTAAAGCACCGCTGTCGCCTGAGCAGAAAACCGAACTACACCAGCTATTACAAGAGTTTCAAGGTCTGTTCTCTGAGAGGCCTGGTAGGACTTCTGTACTTACTCATGATATAGAACTTACCTCCACAGAGCCAGTACGATCCAAGGCGTATCGGGTGTCACCCCGCCAGAGCGATATTATGGAGGCTGAGGTAAAGAAAATGCTACAGCTCGGTGTTATTGAGGCAGGTGAGAGTGATTATACCTCCCCTTTGATTTTAGTTGAGGTACCGGGCAAGGAACCTCGTCCTTGCGTCGACTACCGCAGGCTTAATTCCATCACTAAGGATCAAATTTATCCGATCCCTAACATCGAGGAGCGCCTTGAGAAAGTTAGTAGCGCTCAGTTTATTTCCACCCTAGATCTTGTCAGGGGTTATTGGCAGGTTCCACTTACAGAAGAGGCTAGTAGGTATGCGGCGTTCATTTCACCAATGGGAACATTCCGTCCTAAAGTGTTGAGTTTTGGTTTGAAGAACGCGCCATACTGTTTTTCAAGTCTCATGGATAAAGTGTTGCGGGGACAGCAAGAATTCGCTTTACCGTATCTAGACGACGTAGCGATATTCTCCGCATCCTGGTCTGAGCATATGACACACTTGCGGGCAGTGCTAACCCGCCTGCGCGAAGCAGGCTTGACAGTAAAGGCTCCTAAGTGCCAGTTAGCACAGGCCGAGGTTGTCTACCTCGGTTACGTGATTGGTCAGGGTCGTCGCCGCCCCTCTGAAATAAAAGTGGCCGCTGTGCGAGACTTTCCGCAACCGCGCACAAAGACCGATATTCGGTCGTTCTTAGGTGTCGCCGGCTACTATCAGAGGTACATCCCTAGGTACTCTGATATCGCGGCTCCCCTGACGGATGCTCTAAGAAAGACAGAGCCTCAAACAGTCGTCTGGGACGAGACAAAGGAAAGAGCTTTTAGCGCCCTAAAGAGTGCCCTAACAGGCCAGCCTGTGCTACGATGGCCAGACTATACAAAAGGGTTCATTGTTCAGTGCGATGCTAGTGAGCGAGGCATGGGCGTTGTACTGTGCCAACGGGAAAATGGAGAAGTAGAACACCCCGTCCTGTATGCTAGTCGTAAGCTGACCAGTCGTGAGCAGGCGTATAGCGCCACCGAGAAAGAGTGTGCGTGTCTCGTGTGGGCCGTTCAGAAATTGTCATGCTATCTAGCCGGCTCGAGGTTTATCATTGAGACGGATCACTGCCCTCTCCAATGGCTGCAGACCATCTCTCCCAAAAATGGCCGCCTCCTGCGCTGGAGCCTCGCTTTACAACAATATTCCTTTGAGGTGCGTTACAAAAAGGGGAGTCTCAACGGTAACGCCGATGGCTTAAGTCGAAGCCCCTAACGTAGGAATCAGCCTCAAAATTGTTTGTTACTGATGTTTTTCTTCCTGAGGCAGGATTTTTTTTAACATATTGCTTTTGTTTAGTGTTTCAAAGTGATGATATGCTTTCTAGTGCAATTTTTCAATTTGTGGACGCGTTCTGAGTGATGCTAGACTACTGTAAGGAACTAGGCAGTGGTATAAAAAGGGGAAAGAGCCTGGCAGGGCTTAGTGAGGGTTGTGCCGTGCTTGCTGACTGAGCGGTTGAGTTTCAGCGTAGTTCTAACGCTTGCCGGGAACGAGAACAAAAATGTGAACTCTCCCGAAGTCACTTTGCAGTGTCCCGTGCGAACCTGAACGAGAGAACGAGGCCTTCTCTGTGCGCTGCGCTCAAGAAACGTCGAGGGACGCCCGACTTCGGTTATGAGCATCATCGAGCGACATCCCTCCGGACAGCGGATGCAGTCCCCTGTCCATCGGGATCTCCTTCCCCCGGCGGGGCGGTCTGTTGCGTTTCGCCTGCGACACGTGGTTTTGCCGGCGCGACTGCGGCGGGGCGGCAGACATTTTGGCCCGATCGTCGTCGCCGCAACACTCATCGCCAGGTGTTTCCAGGCGCGACTGCGGCGATGCGACCGCCTAGGGATCATCCTCGCATTCCAGTCATTGTGCCCGAAACAGGCGATGCCAAAGCAGGGATCTCATTCCAGTCATTGGGCCCGAAACAGGCGATGCCAAAGCAGGGATCTCGTTCCAGTCATTGTGCCCGAAACAGGCGATGCCAAAGCAGGGACCATCCTCTCATTACAGTCATTGTGTCCGACCGGCAGCGCCACGACAGGGTGCTACGAGATCGTGCTCGACATGGTGCTACGGCATCGCTACGACAGTGTGCGTCACCATTAGCCCATTGTACATTCACGTGCTCGTCTTTTGAGGGGTTCCTTCTTGCCCTCAACTGCGAGAGTATAAAAACAGCTGCCCCCGGACGCCAAAAGGAGGGCTCCGATTTCTTCTGTTGAGTGAAGTGCTCTCCCGTCTCTCTACTACGGTCAAACCTGACCGCCAACTCTTTGCGATGTTAAAATAAACAAGTTGTTTCGTTGTTACCAGTCGACTCATGCTTTGCCGGGACCTTCGGATGCTTCCAGTTGTTCCCCAGGCCGCCAGGCCAACGCTACCCTTGGGGCTTGCGACCCAGGTACAACCACGGGCGTCAGCGCCGAGTTCCCAACAGATCGTACCAGCAGTCCGATCCAAACAACACATACCTTGGGCCGCTATCTTGTACACGTTCGAAAAGCCGACGTTCGATTTCACCTCACGCGATTGGACTAGATTGGCCTAGACCGCGATATCGGCGCAGCCTGGACACTCGCGCGAGGCGAAATCGAACGTCGGCTTTTCGAACGTGTACGAGATAGCGGCCCAGGGCCAAATATCGCAACCGTATGAAGCCTACAGATAATGAATACAAGGAAACCATGAGGGGGAAATGATTTGTTGTTCTTAATTGAAATGTAGAAATGGTAAGGTAAAGGGAAATGAAAGTGGACCAGCTCTGCGCGGATTCCACTTCTCTGATTGGTCGAAGCGAGCCGTATAGCGTTTACAGCGCTGCACCGTTATCTTCCCGTTGGCCTCGACGCGGCCGCCCTGCTCTGGCGACGCCGACGCGGTGATTCGCGGTCAGCGGATGCGAAGCGTAAGGAGGGTGAGGTAGGAGAAAGCCTTTAGGTGGCGTGTGCGCGCTAAGTGGCGGGCGCTAATTACTCAATCATTCATCGACTCAACGACCAGCGCTGCCCCTCCCCCCTCCCCCTGCTAACCCGTTCGACTATTCACGGGCAACTCGAGGCCGCCTCTTGCCTCGTCTCGCTGGCGTCGGTAAGCTGCGTGCAGCTTGGTCGGCGAGCTGCTGGCAAACTTACGCCTACAGTTATCGCTCGCGTTGGATCGGTTGTGTTTAGGCACAGAGCCACATGCGGAAGCAGGCGCGAAGGACATAGAAGGTTCTGTTCTTCATCCTGCCGTGAAACGACGCAGATTGCTTTTCTTTTTTTTTCTTTTTGGCGTTTACTAACGGTTCTGTTCTTCATCCTGCCGTGAAACGGCGCAGATTGCTTTATTTTGCTTTCGCCTTTACTCACGCATGCACGCGTCGCTCCTAAACGCACCCTTCGTAGCCACCCTACTATTCGTGGTCGGCTCTCGTCGAGCGGGGGCTGGAGCAACCTGGCAGTTCTAGTTCCGATTTCTAAGCCACGAAGAGGCACCTGGTTTAGCGGTATTTCACGACACAACAGGCCATGGATCCATGATTCCTACAGCGCTCACCGGTCCCAGCTTCTGCGGTCACCTAGTTTGGGTTCAGAAATCAAATAGCACCCACTCCATCCTCCCCCCCCCCCCTTTTTTTTTTTGTTGGCAAGCAGAAAGTCTGGGTATATTTTCACACTTTTGATATTTCTGATTAGGCGAATTCCTAAGATGGATTCATCTCTATATCTTTTTTGTGTGTTTTTAGAAGTTTTGCGGCTGTGGTGCTATAAACCGATAGACATCCTCGAACACTAGCGTAGCGTGAGTGAACTGGCCTGTTAAAACAAAAGAAAAGATAAATTAGATAGATAGATAGATAGATAGATAGATAGATAGATAGATAGATAGATAGATAGATAGATAGATAGATAGATAGATAGATAGATAGATAGATAGATAGATAGATAGATAGATAGATAGATAGATAGATAGATAGATAGATAGATAGATAGATAGATTTTCATAAGGAGATGTTATTGCTATATTTATTTCGGTGGTTGCCGTAAAAGGTAGCACGCAGACCGCATTATGCAAGGGTCACTGAAGCACATGAATAGCTGCACTGCCGCACCCGAGTAAGGTCCTTAGTCCTTTCTTCTAATGGTCGCTGATTGAGGCGATAATTAAGCGCAAGCCGGTTCTTTCTATTTCTCATTTCTTCGTCGCTGACACCTGCACGTTTCTTTAGCACCTGGTGATGTCGGTCAACACCTACGCAAGGATTACGTTCACTTCAGGAGCTGCTAAATTATCTCTGCATCACGTGGCCATTCTCGCTACGGAAATAGTATATGCGCTGAGGTCTTTCCTTTTTTCTCCCTGTGTTTAAGCAAGCATTTATTTTTATTTTATGTCGCTCATATTTGGTCTCTTTTTAATGTAGTTACGCTCGACGTGGCGAAGTTACGAGCTTAGCATCTCCTCTTTCGCCGTTGCTTCACACCGTGCTTTTTATTGTAAATCGTTAACCGGCTTTTCTTCCTTTTTTTTGTTACATATGTTTTGTATCTTATGTCTCACGCCCCAGTGCCTGATTCACTTACGTGTCCTAAACTCCGCAGGTCTCAGTAGATGAAGAATTAGCGCTGTCGCGGTCGTTGCTTTGTGCCGGGCTGGAGCAAATGATGCTGAAATGTGAGTGAAAAAAAAAAAAGGAAGTTGGGGGAACTTTGGATATTATCGGTTGGCTAGACTGATGGACCAGAGCTCCATCATTATTATAGACGGACCTTTTTGATCGTCCATTTTCTAGCGAATCAAAATGTGCTCAGAACGGCCATGCTAATAGCTTACGTCCGCTCGCTCACTTGGCGAAATCAATCAATCAATCAATCAATCAATCAATCAATCAATCAATCAATCAATCAATCAATCAATCAATCAATCAATCAATCAATCAATCAATGTCCTTTACTATCAATAAAACATTTTATCAATCGTTCATGAGTAACGTAATTTATTGTGTCATTTATTTCATCAATACTTCTTGCGCAATGAATGGTCCATTGATTGTCCAATTTTTCCTTCGGTGATATACTTAGCGAAGTTTGCGTACCGCTCGCGACGCCATAGGTCGTGATGAGGCGCCCTTTGATTTCGATGCCGTGAACTAATAGTGCAGGAATTCATCTCTCATCTAGGTCTTTTGTCTACGGCGAGCCAATTGGTGCTCGGAGGTCACGTCCCGCCTAAGTGTGCTCTGGATGGCGATCGCTGACGAATCGCCCCCCGAGCTTGCCTCTTCTTCTCTCTCCCTCTCACCTTCGCCGTCTCCTTCGTGACAACGACATGTGCGGAGCCCCCCTCATTGTGCCCGGCTGGGTGGAGTCCCGTGCCCTAGGCGACGGCGGGGCCAGGGTCGGCGCGTGCCTCTGCCCCTCGCGATGCCTGGTCGATTGGCGCGTGTCACGAGAGCGCAGCGCAGCGTTCGACGGCGGCGGCGCCAAGCCTTCTGCGTTCCTCTCCCGCGCCCCCCCTTTGCGTCGACACTGGCCCGGTGACCTTCTCCTGGAAGTCGCGCTTCTCCACGCCACGAGGCCGCAGTGCTAGGCAGCGCGCCGCCGCTTTTGCTTGCTCGTGGGTGGCCGGTCCAAAGCAGGATATTTGGATCGAGTGAAAGCACGTCTCAAAATATTCGGATTCGTCGTCGTCATCATCATCATCGTCATAGTTCATTTTACCTTGACGAACCCTTTGCAGTGCATTACATGAAGGGCTGTGGGGGTGGGGAGGGGGGAAGCAATAATAAACAAAGTACGTGTTACATAACCAACGCCATTACTAACAGAGCAGCAGCAATTTTCTATTCTAGCAGCCATTGCGTGAAAGTATGTGTTACATAAATTTAGTTTTTTTTTTCAGGTTGTCTGTTGACATTTATCGATCATGTATGCCTGCAGTATTGCCTGTCGACAACAAATTTAGGCCGTCTACGTGTAGAAAGCTTACAGGCATCTACAATCCCTGCCATCCATCTGCCGACAGCATCCTTAGTCATTCGCCTTATAGAAAGGCTTACGCGTGTCTTGCAAATTGTCTGCAGTTGATTTGTTTGCGTTGTTTGCAATGCATAGTTTGTTTCTGGGCAGCACGTGCATGATACACTGACGGCCGCAAGTATGCTGTAAGCTCTTTTGACGAGCTACGGACAATAGATCCTTGCAGTTTCAGTTGAACATTATTTATAGCATGTCTGTAGGTTATACAAAGCCGACAGTAATCACAAGGGGGAGGGGGGCGGGCGGTGATATGGTGTATGCTGTCGCGCACTGTCGCCTGCACGCACGCCAATTCCGCGCTGAAGCAACCATTTATCGATTGCCGCAGGTTTTCTGTTTACCTTGCAGTATTCAGAAACAAAGGGTCGGCTATATGCAAGTAGGAAGAATTAACGCAGAATTCACCAGTCACATTTGGTTTGAAGTTGTGCTCTAAATGACTGCTGTCGTTGTGTTTGTTTCACTTGTATTTTATAACGAAGTATGCTATCAGTTTGCCAGCAATTAGGTGGATTAGGCGCGATGCTCGAGCTTCAAGAATAAAAAAAGTGCAGGTAAACAAACGATAGGTTAGAGACGCATAGGCATTCATTGATGTGTCAGTTTCTCTATATCTTAAAGGAAGAACGCAGCTAAGTTTGGAGAAGATAAAAAAAAAGGAAGAAGGAAGAAACAGGAATGGGAGGGGGGGGGCGGCAGCAACGTAGTAGACACGTAGAAGGCACACCTATACGTACACACCTCCCAAAAGTAAGACGAACTGTCGGCACACTCGCACCGGGGCGCAGTAATCGCGGAACAACACACTAGTGTGCGAACACCGTCCCCATTGCTGGCCGTTCGAGGCGGTTGCACGCCGGCTCCGAGCGACGGTAAAGAAGCAAAGGCTGGCACGGCTCCTCCAAGAGCAACGCCACCAGCAAAAGCAAGACCATCCGAAGGAGCAACACATAGTATATATGAGAGGGGGGCGAAGGCTGCGGCGGCGGGCGGAGAGGGCGCGATTATTGGATTAGCGCGCGGGTCTTTCCGCCGTCGAGGGAAAGGCGCTGCAGACTTGCCGAGAGCGTCATACATGCTTGCACGACCGGCGCGACGACGCCTTTCGCCTCCTCTTGTTTTCTCTCGGGGCGAAGGAGCAGCGGTGCACCGTTGAGAGGGGGCGCTCGATTAAGGGGCTGACCTCCGTGATCCCGAGGTTCAAGCCTCGGGAGGCGCTCCTTTCTTCATCCGGCGCGCGCGTGTGTGTTCAGATGCATGGCGGGGGAGAACGAGAAGGCAAGAGCAGGGGGATTAAGACGCCGAGTGCAGCTCGCGTGCCGGCGTCATTTCGCGTGAGAAACAATCGGCCCGAAAAAGAAGGGAAACGCTGGGGAGGAGTATGCGATGGAGTGCCCGCCGTTGGGCGGCTTTCGTTGAGGAAGGCGGGGGACCCGTGCGCGAAAACAAATTGATTACAGGGCTCCAAGTGTTCGGCGTGTTTGGCGCCGCTGGTACATTTTCTTCCTTTGGATTGCTCGAGTCGCTAGTGGGAACGGCCGGTGTGCCGGTGATTTGCGAGATATGCGTGCAAAAAGGTGCCGCAACTTGGAGTTTGCCGCGCAAGAGTTTCTTCACTGTAGTTCACTCCTTCTGTGCCTTCGACCACTGATTGTGTGACCGCTCTATTTTTCTATTTTCGGAAGCATGTTCGCTCGCTCACTCACTCACTCACTCACTCACTCACTCACTCACTCACTCACTCACTCACTCACTCACTCACTCACTCACTCACTCACTCACTCACTCACTCACTCACTCACTCACTCACTCACTCACTCACTCACTCACTCACTCACTTTCTCTCTCTCACACACACATATACACCCACACACAAACACGCGAGCGAGCGAGCGCACTCTTTCTCTCTCTCTCTCCTGCTATATGGGTCGCTCAAACCTCTGCAATAACCGACACCAAACTAATCGACGTTCTCCTCCCCGCCTACATTCGAGACCTGGTCGATGATTCGCAAAATAAGTTTATCGCTCAAAGCAGGCCGACGGGGCAGCAGTATAAAGCCGGCAGCTGTAACAGAGAACAAGGAAAGCGCATTCGCTTCATTTATTTCGCCTCTTCGTGCCGTTTCGCACCGACCAGATAAACAAAAGGACGCTCGTTAAAAGAAGAGCAGCTTCCCGCCGAGCGCCGCACTCGGCCCTGGGTCGCCGGGGAAACCGAGGATCCGCGCTCGCGAAGACAAAGGAAGCGGGCCACGCGCGCGCCGTACGCCAGCGGCAGACGGCGAACCGCGCGCTGGAGGCCAACGCGTTGGACGAGGCGCCTGCCGGCGCTGTTTTGGGCCAGGGTCCCGAAGGCAGAGGGCGCGAGCCGTAGCGGCTCTTCTTGGACCGCGGCCAGAGCTCACCCCCTGCGGAGAACGCCGTGAAATCGGAAGGAAGGAGTCCCCGAGAGGGGGAAGGGGGTGGAACCGAATAGGAGACCATGAGCTCGTGCCGAACAAAAACCCCGCGCGTGCCTTTGACGAAGGCGAACAAGGGATGGCGCTTTTTCTCGGAAACGGCCGGCGATTCTATGCGAGGACCCGCAATGCTTCGGAGGTGGGGGGGGGGGGGGGGTGAGGAGGGTCGGCTGGCGCGACTCTTCGAGTTGGCTGGCGTATAACGCAACAGAGCGGCGGCAAGAAAGGCTGCTGCTGCTGCTGCTTCTGCATCAGCAGTTCCGGCGAGGTCTACAGACATCGCGCGAGAACTGGAAAGCGGAGCGTCGGGGCAAGAAACACCAAGAAAAAAACAGGACGCGCGTGCTCGCGTTGTGCCTGCGAGTGCCGGCGGGTCGCAGAAGCGAACAGGACACGCTGAACGACTGCATTCTTTCGGGGACTCGTTGCGGTCGGCGCACGACTGGGTCGTTCGTTGCGTCGCCAGTTGTTTCCGCGCCGGACGCGATTCCGAGTGCGAGTGGCGCAGTCCGGACGAAGGACTGTACGTCGATTTGGTTTCTGCGCGCCTGTCCTTCGTCCTGGTGAACTCTTTTCCAGTGCGGAGCTTTATCGAGTTTCTTTTCTGTCCCGGTTCTGCATTGTCGCTGCGATTGTGCAGGCCGCTCTGTGGCAACGGCGCTCTTTTCCTTGGATGCGGAGGAAGCAAGGTCATTGGAGCTGTTTCAGAAGTCGACTGTCCCTATTTTCGAAGACGGTATAAGGCGTGATGTGCGCTCCTGTGTACCAGACAAGCCGCGTGTATAAGAGTTACTGTGGACGTGTGACCACGGGCTCCTCGCCCGCTATAAGGTGCTGAAAAAAAAAAGCAGCTCCCACCCCGTCCGGAAGTCGAGTTTGAGTCCCAAGCAATTCCTGCACAACGTGGGCCACTTAACGAATTTGTATTGCTTATTTCGTGGTCACTGGTTCTTTAAAGGTGATTGGATGCGCGCGAAGACCTTGTGCAGCCTTCCTGTTACGGAAGCAGCTTGCTTTTCCACAAACGTGACGTTATTTATTTATTTATTTATTTATTTATTTATTTATTTATTTATTTATTTATTTATATTGCAATCTCGAAGAGACATCATAGCAGGCGTGGTATATAACAAAGTGTTTACATAAAAATGCACAAACACGCTAAAATAAGAACTGATGATATACTGTCGAGCCAGGCAGTTATATTCGCGAAAATTACCTCTTGAGAAACGCCTAATACCAAGTTGCTTAGGTCTAAAGTGATAACCTTTAGAAACCCCTTAAAATTTCATAAATACTATATAAGCTCGTACATCGCCTCCGAAGCCTCCGGTTCCGCGCGTTGCTCTATACCGGAGATCTCGGATGCCTTTGCTAGCGCTTATGAGCCGTACTGCTCTTGCTAGATGTCACCGCGACAACACACATAAGACGGCTGAGAAGAAAAGCGTTTAAGCTACAGTTTGCCGCCGCCATGTTGGTGATGGCTTTTAGAATTGAAGACATCAAGAACAAGCCGAGGGGTAAATGGAATGTGAGAAAAAAAGGATATTCGCTGTTCAAAATGGGCAGTTTGTCAAATGTCTGAGCGGATTGGGGAAAAATTTTAGTCCCCTTACTCTCTTTCCGCCTGTTTGGCGCGTCTGCTTGACCTCCATATTTTTTTCTTTGTGCACTCTGCCTCGTCCAGTAGGCGCGCGGTTAAGGAGGAAAAAATAAACAACAGCAAGCATTTCGCCGCTCTTGGTTTGCGCAACAGCGCCCGTAACTAGACAAAAGAAACAAAAGAAGATAAGCGCATAGATGGAAGTCGGCAGTTGCGCTTGTTTTACACTCTTACTGAAAACCATTGAATCAGAACTAACGAGTCAAAGCACTCGCTTTGGAAAGTTACATTTCGTCACCGTTTCGAGGTAAAGTGCTAAATTTCATCACTTTTTCATTTCGCCACCGTGGCCATGTTTGTCGCAAGCCTCGTGGTCTGCGGAAGCGTCCTATAGCTATCATGCAGCACATCCATCGCTCTCTCTCTCTCTCTTTCTCTCGTTCTCCCAGTGCGTGCACAGGGATCACGGCTGTTCTAGTGCAGCTGCTGCGGTCACGAGCTGTGCGAGATAATTACGCAGCGGCTGACGCATCGGACTCCACAGGTGGATATGAAGAGACAGGGACGGTAATGTTTAGCTTGAGCTGCATATCTTACCTCACGCGTAAGGCCTATTTGCTTTCATCGAGAGATATGGCGGATGAACTACCGAGCGGAGCTTTCGTGGTATAAAGGTTATAAACAGGGAAAAGGTGCCCCAGAAAGGCTGGCCAACGTTTCCACCTGTGCTACTCCATCTGTCAGCCTCACTTTTTGAGAGCGAAGCCTTGTAATTCGCGGATCACCGTTAACTTCATTTATCTTTGTTCGCGAAGTCCACCACAGGAAGCAGATTTGGACAAAAAATTGACTCGCCATCCTGGCCCTGCATGCGAAAATGGATGCCCAGCGAAGCTGCTGAAAACCACCATTGCAACTGCTTAGGGTGTTATGCAATGCTTTGTTGCATTAGAGTAACGGTAGTAATAGTAAATTAGAGCAATGGTAGCAATTTTGACAGCACACCGCCGCTGGTCGTATTGCCACTCCTCGTATTCACCACTGCTCCTCGGGAGTCCTAGCTATGCGTTGCCTACCCATAGCGGTGCTGCAACAACAGTGAAATCAGTTGTTAGGCTGGTTCTTTTATATACGAAAGGCTAGTGACGTCACTCCCCACGCCGCAAGCTGCCGTCGCCGTGGCAGCTTCCTCAACAGTAACCTTTACTGAAAACATATGCGGGGAGCGCTACGTGCTTCGTATTGTTACCAGGAGCGCTTTATCATCAATCATGTGGTTCAGATGCTTGTTTTGTGCTTGTCCTTTATTGGAACGAATGCTGTTCTGTACGTGTATGCGTGATTCCAAAGACTGTATTTCGGTTCACTTTACTGATTGCTTGAAGCCTGCGTCACCTTTGCCGCGGGTCGGCCCGGTATTGAATTACTTCCGGGATCCGGGCTACATTTTTCGCCCACGGACGAAGACACGAAAAATGCCGACCAACGAGAGGCTAGCAGCCCAGTTCCTTGTTATAGTTAATTCGCTTTTTGCAACGAGATACGTTTCTGGAATGCAACTAGGCTATAAGAGCGTTTGTGTATATACGTGAGTGACCATTCATCTGCGGCCGTGAGCCCACTGACTATAATTTTTTTATTCTTATCTTTCTTCCCTCCTTTCTCCACGTGTAGGATTGCCAACCTGGCGCTGCCATGGTTAACCTTCTTGTCTTTCTTTACAGCTCTCACAGAGCTCAACCAGTACGTACAATTTCCGCGCAGAACCGCTTGTTTAGTAACCGACAGTGATGCCTACAGTCAGTCGGCTGTCGACTCGCTGGACCTCAGCCGGTCAAACATACTAACATGTGCTCCCCGCTACTGCGCCTCTAAGCAGAGGTGTTGCTTTTGGATACAAAAACTCACTAACCGTAGTCCTCCATAAAGAAAGCAACAAAATCCCAATAAAGAAAGGTGTCAGGCAGGGAGATATGATCTCTCCAATGCTATTCACAGCGTGTTTACAAGAGTTATTCGGAGACCTTGATTGGGAAGAATTGGGGATAAGAGTTAATGGAGAATACCTTAGTAACTTGCGATTCGCTAATGATATTGCCTTGCTTAGTAACTAAGGGGATCAATTGCAAT
Organism: Dermacentor variabilis; assembly: GCF_050947875.1. Lineage (NCBI taxonomy): Eukaryota > Metazoa > Arthropoda > Arachnida > Ixodida > Ixodidae > Dermacentor > Dermacentor variabilis. Next base: position 161,554,023 of record NC_134573.1, read on the forward strand.
GCATGTTCACTGACCTAGAGAGGCAAAGCAGAAGGGTGGGTCTGAAAATTAATCTGCAGAAAACCAAAGTAATATTTAACAGTCTGGGAAGAGGACAGCAGTTTACGATAGGTAGCAAGGCACTGGAAGGGGTAAGGGAATACATATACTTAGGGTAGGTAGTGACCGCGGATCCGGATCATGAGAATGAAATAATGAGGAGAATAAGAATGGGCTGGGGTGCGTTTGGCAGGCATTCTCAGATCATGAACAGCAGGTTGCCATTATCTCTCAAAAGAAAAGGGTATAACAGCTGTGTCTTACCAATACTAACCTACGGGGCAGAAACCGGAGGCTTACGAAAAGGGTTCTAGTTATTTTGAGGATGACGCAACGAGCTATGGAAGGAAGAATGATGGGTGTAACGTTAAGGGACAAGAAAAGACCAGATTGGGTGAGGGAACAAACGCGAGTTAATGACATCTTAGTTGAAATCAAGAAAAATAAATGGGGCAAGGGTAGGACATGTAATGAGAAGGGAAGATAACCGACGGTCATTAAGGGTTACGGACTGGATTCCAAGAGGAGGGAAGCGTATCAAGGGGCGGCAGAAAGTTAGGTGGGCGGATGAGATTAAAAAGTTTGCAGGGACGACATGGCCACAATTAGTACATGACCGGGGTTGTTGGAGAAGTATGGGAGAGGCCTTTGCCTTGCAGTGGGCGTAGCCTGGCTGATGATGGTGATGATGAACCGATCTAACGCACCTGTGCCCTCCACATTCCAGCGAACAGTCTGTGTAAACAGTTTTGTCCCCTCCATCAACGAGACTCTCTTTCCCGATTACGATACCGTGCGAACTTATACCGTACGACCGCGCCTGCCCCAAAAGAGGGGCACGCGCGGTCGACCAAAGGAAGTAGTGCGGCCGCGGCCGAAGTAGAGGCGCCACACGCGCGAAGACGTCATGGCCGCGTCAGGGTGACGCCTCCCTAAAAGGGGAAGGCTAACCGCTCTGCAGGCATTCATAACAAAGTTTCTTCACTCACTCACTCACTCACTCACTCACTCACTCACTCACTCACTCACTCACTCACTCACTCACTCACTCACTCACTCACTCACTCACTCACTCACTCACTCACTCACTCACTCACTCACTCACTCACTCACTCACTCACTCAGTAGAGAAATCTGTGCTGTATTCTTCTGTCCACTTCTTGCGGCCTTTTTTGTTCTCCTAGTCCCATTTCCTTTAGAGTAGCATGCAGGTGACTGTCCGATTTTATGCCCTCTGGCTAAACAATCTGCTTTTCAATAAAGACCTCTTTTTTCCTCCCTCCCTCCCTCCCTCCCTCCCTCCCTCCCTCCTTCCTTCCCTCTGTCTCTCTTTCTGAGGCGTAAATATTTCGGTCCGGCGAGATTTGCTTCTGCGCAGCAGCGTCGTTAGCATCGGTGTATTTATGTGCAGCGCGAATTACAAGTGCGAACGACACCGACGTTCACGTTTCCGTTAGAGCGCTGCGGCGCCCTAAGATGGTTTTATGGCGCGAGCCCAATTTTCCCGACTTGTTTATCGATCTTTCGCATCTGTCCTGACTGCCTATGGTCATTAAACACACACACAAACACACACACACAAACACACACACACACACACACACACACACACACACACACACACACACACACACACACACACACACACACACACACACACACACACACACACACACACACACACACACACACACACACACACACACACACACATACACGCGCGCGCTTATAACAACCGTGCTGAAGCGTCAGGTAATTGACGGGTCTCACGTTTACACTTTCATGTGTGTGTGTTTTCGAATTCAGCAAACACCCGTCCTGAACTGCGCTGACAGAACACGTCTTTGTCGTGTTTTTTGACCTCGTGACTGAAGAAAACTCCGTCAGGTGCTTTTTCCGCCACTGCCAAATGACGGCTTAGAGATTCGGAACGTCGTTGTCAACGAATTTCCTTTTTTCCTTTTTTTCCTTGAGTAAACACACTCGCGCTATTTCATCCGCGCAGGATTGTCCTGCGCTGGTCAATCTCCTTGCCGTTCTCGGCGAAAAGGCTGAACCGAAGTCAAAAGCCAAGCCATAGCAAAGCCAAAAGGAGTGCCTTTCGGTCATAGTAGGCCTGGCCATCGGCGTATAGCCGTATACAGTGTCCGAGAAAACTGAAGAAAGTAAGAAAGAAAGAAGAGACGTTCAGATTATTGTTGTTCGCGTCCAGGACAAAACAGCAAAAACACTGCGACAAAAGCGACAAAATAGGGGAAAAAAAAGGGGGGGGCGGGAGTAGGGGAGGACAGAAGACCGGTGGCGTTTGCTTGGTGTACTAGAGAAGGGACTGTTTACTCTGCGGATTGCTAGCGGAAATTTTGATCCATCAATCTCCGGGCTAGGTCAGTAACGCTCGCTGCTGGCCGTGGGATCAAGAATTGGCTTGCTTACAGCTCTCCTTTTCTATTTTCGGGCTGTGCAACGTCACTGCGAGCCTAAGGCGAAGTCCTCAGTGCTTGTTGTCATTTCTCTTGCTCTCAATAGACCTGCTTCGTGTGTGGTGTGTACAGTGAGAGCAGCCTTGACGGCGACCGGCGAGCTCAGCTTCAAAGATCTGGAAAGGTCGAGGTGAAGCTTGTCGACGACAGCTATATAATATCCTCGGCATATACAGGATTCTGACGGCCTTTGACCGGTCCGCAGCCGCCCCCACGCAGCCATATATAAGAGATATTTAGATTATGGGACGCAAGCGGCTTGCGTACGTAAGGCCACGGTACTGCGCATGCGCAGTACCGTCGCCCTTAGTTCTTGCGTGCGCAAGCCGCTTGCGTCCGCAAACCTAAAGCTCTCCATTTAGTCAATACTCGAATTGGGTTTGTCTGGTCCGGGATAAGCGATGAGTCGTCCGTGAATGTGAGAAATCGGGAGAGGAAAGGAGTAGTGCAGTGCATGGCAACGTGAAGCACGTGTTCTGCGAAAGAAATGGTCACATGCTACAAAAGAAAAAAAAAAGAAAAGGAAAAAGACAGAATTCGCAAACGTTGTTCGTATTATATCGGTGTCTTCATTGGCCGGCCACCTCTGCTAATAAGTTCGCCATCGCGATTTGCCGGCGTATATGTATTCTTGCGAACCGCTTTATACGTGTGCGACTGGTATTGTGCATACATTTTAACCATATATTTCGTTTAAGTCTCGTACGCAGCATCGCAGCCTAAGGCGATTCTACTCAAGTTTCCCTCGTGAGGCTCCGCAATATTCACAATTTTCGTCCTGTCCGTGGCAGTCATTACTTGGTTGTGTTAATAGCGGATTATATTCTTTATTTTTTTTTCCTGCTACGACTATTCGACCATCGAAAGTGAATTATATTGAATTACAGGGCTCAGTTACGCCATTGCACGCGCATTTTCGACCCTTTTGTTTTGAGAGAAGTCCAACGGCGCACATTACCGCGGGATCACGGTGGCTGTGAAGTTCTGCTGCTGAGTATGAGGTCGACGGTTCGATTCCCGGCTGCAGTGCCAGCGCTCCAACAGAGTTAGACAATCAGTTGTTTGCACGTGAAGGAAGCACCCATGCGGTCAAAGTTAATTCAAAGACCTCCACGACGGCATGTTCCGCAGTTTGAGGTGGAAGGATCAATCAATCAATCAATCAATCAATCAATCAATCAATCAATCAATCAATCAATCAATCAATCAATCAATCAATCAATCAATCAATCAATCAATCAATCAATCAATCAATCAATCAATCGCGTCACTTTTGACGTTATTGAGAGGAAGACAGAGAACATTTAGCGAGCGACACTTCAAGGTGCTGACTGTGTGGAAAACAGTCAAACAATTATGTGCGACTAAAATCGCGAGCATGATTTTTAACTTCTTCGTAAAGCAATATAGCACGCTAAAAATGAAGTGCCCCGTAATGCGCGTGCGGGCTCGAGGACGGCCACAGTGATTGCGCGAATCGCGCTGTGCTGTCATTAAACAGACAACAAACAAATCTTGCGGCCAAGGCAGCGCAAACGTATAGACTAGATTCCTGCGGCCTTCGCGGACTTCGAGACGCGTCCTTGCCCGAACGCGCCGCTTGCTATTCTCGTCCATTGCATGATCGATGGCACATCCAAATTCACCGGCTATAAGCCGACCGCATACGGGCCCAAGTGACTCGGGGCAACTGGGCCTCTCACGTGGGCAATCGCAATTTTTTTTCATCATTGCTTATCACAACACCGCGTACCTACTGCAATCGGCGACGTCGAACAAGCTTTAGTTGTGCCGAGCTTCCGTGCTAAGTACGTTTTATCTTCGTTTTCGTGTAATCCGCAGCGCAATTGTGGAACGAACTGCCGAAAAGAAATAATTGATCAGTAGTGTAGCTAACGTCCTCTTTTATTCACAAGGTCATTATGTTTGTATAGGACCATAGTCTACGGACTGTGAATTTAGGGACTGTCGCATGTGGACGTACGAGCAGGGCAGCGGACCGCTATCGACACCGCCACGTTGACCACTGTTATCGATGAGACTGCTATAGGCATGCGCTTGCACTCGGGAACGACCGGCTTAACTTGGAGTCTTTTAAGGACTAGCAGGTGTTCGTACCTGAAAGAATATCTTCATGCAATAACAAGCTTGTGAACTTGTTGCCTTGTACGTTGTGGAGAGCCGACGACAGTATCGTAGCGAAGGTTTTCCGGCTGCATCTGAATGGATGCTTCAATTCAACGTCCGATTTAATGTGAATACCGAATTTCATTGGGAGAAATTCCATTTTTGTTGCTTCGCTTATTGTCGGTCGGACGACAAATGTTTCCCTTTCCGATTTCCCTTTCATAATTTTCCCTTTGATGTTTCTTCCTCCACCTTGCGGGCTTGCGCGAAACTGATTTACCATATTTTGCATCACTATACTAACTCCGCGCGATCGTTTCGCAGAAGTGCCCGTTAGGCGTTTCCTCTGCGATTTGTGAACACAGCGAGCAGCCGTCCTCTGAGATGTTCGCATTCTGCGTTTCACGCTCGAACCGAGCTTGGTTGCGTCATTTTCGCGCCATGTTCACGGGACAATGGTTGCGTAATCGCCGACGCATTGCATTTCACGCCCGGCAGCGCAGCGCGGCCGACGGTTTGCCACATTGCATAGGAAGGGAAACGCGGCATTCACGCCGCTGTTGCGACGACGCCGATTGTTGTCCGCCGTCGACATCCATTCAGTCCTCGCTAAGAGTCGTTGGACGGACGGGACCCCTGCGCTGCCGGTAGAAACGCAGCACCCAGTGCAGTACAGCAAAACGGACGGACGTATGGTTATAACCTCAGTGCCTTTTAAGCTTGAAGTAGTTTTAGCTACCGTTGTCGGCGACCCTCAAGTGACCTTGAGCCAAAAGCCAGAGCCGTTATCCGGACATCGTTGCGAGAACAAAATGAGGTCATCCGAGCAACCAGTCAGAAATTTGGAGGACGCTTAAGCCTCGCCTTTAAGAATGGAACGCGATAGCGTTGAAAGATCCCTTACTGCTTCTCACGCTTCCCTGCAACTGCAGCGTGTGTAACCGTAATGTTTGCCGGGAAGCGCACGCGGCGAACGCTATGCACGAAGGCGGGCTTTCTGGTAGAAACGCGGCCTCTTGCGTAGGTCGCGACGTGGCGGAGGCGATCGAGCGCCACCTGGAAGTGTTTCAAGGAAGCGGGCGCGCCGCTACGTGGACTCCGAGTTAATCAGGCGCCGGCGCGCGCAAATGGCGGACGCCGTCGGTGGTCTGTGTATTGTAGAAATGCTGGAAAAGGGTTTGCTCGAGTTTTCGCGAAGCAGAATTGTGTTTTCTCGTATATTCAAATTACAATCAGAGAGCTATTTTATCTGTAGATTGGGTGCAAGTCGTACTTTACGATTTTTCTACGTATTCTACAGGACCGCATTACACACGCTAGTTACTGCCCAAACAGGTTTTAAAAAATATTGCTTCCGAGTTCTTCCTAACGTTTGTTCACAATATCGCTTAAAAGCTTTAGCTCGGGTGCTCCTATCTAAATACATCTAAAAGGAGAATTCGTTTTTCTCGGCATGCAACCACTGCACGAAATTTGACGAGGTTTGTTGCATTTAAAAGAAAAACTTAAAATCTAGTGACTATTGGTTTCGAATTCGAAGTCGCAAGACAAAAAGGAGGAGAGAAAGAAAGACATAGAAAGATAAGCAGACTTCGACGATTCCTCTCGCTTTGAACCAATTTAACTGCATAATGTTAAAACCTTTTTTGCGATGCACATAACGTCGCATGCACTATGGCTACTTCTTTTTTACCTACACAGACTGCAAGAGTGTAGCTAGTGTAGGAAGTCGCCATTTCTTTTACTTGGTGTAGAAAAGTGTAGCTCCGCACACCTACACGAAGCCATTCTTTAATATTTGTAGTGTAGCATGGAAACTACACTTTCTGCACTGCGCTTCTGATGAGTATAGGCAGCAGACGACAGAACAGCATGCTGGCCTTGCAAACGCGTGGAGCCATTTTGTCTGATACTGCCGGCGTTGTTACAGGGACGATAGTGAATGTTCGGTGCAAAGACGATAGCGAAGTGCTGGCGTGACGATACGTCAGAGAGGTAAGTGAGCTAGTCTTCCAAGAAGATAAAAGTTTCTTACTCACGTATGGTGCAGGCTGTTTCAGACTCCGCGCTGTATTATACGCATTGAGAAGGTGTCTTCGTGCACTGCGCATTCGCGATGTATTTAGCTGCAGGCTGTCTAGATTTGTTGGTGAAAGGAAACTCGTACATTGGCGTTTAGTTTCAGGCAAGGGCATATACGCAGCCAGTAAGTGCGAAGTGAGGCGAAGTGCAGAGTCAGGCGCTTTTCGTCTGCTGGTGCAGAAGACAACGCGCAGTCTGCTCTGATTGGCTACAGCCCAGCGAGCCAAGCGCAGCACATGGCGTCATAGCTTCTCCTCGGCACTACACTCATGTATACGAACCTGCACGAAGTGTAGGTAAAAAAAAATAATAAAAAAATATTCTCCCCTTCCAGTCCGTGAAGATGGTCGAACAGCGAAGCTGCGTTAGTTACACCGAGTGTTGCGCCATGCAAGTCAAACTACGCAAGCACTCTATATTATAATTCTTTTGTTTCACCATCCTTTCACCTCATTTTCGCTTTTGCGTGCCTCTCGTGGTGAGCATGCTTTAGGAGCGCTTTTTTTTTTCTGCTCTCCCAGTGTATTTTCTTTCTTGCGCGTGAGGCAGGTCATACGACGACGAGCCCGTTCACGAGCCAACTCTCGCTGATCTCGCAGTAGGCAGCTTCTTCCTCAGGTGTACGCACTACTCGTGGTCTTCCCATAGTTGTAGCTGCGATGGAATATGCGGAACCACTAATACAAAGCTCCGTATATTGGGCGCAAGGTCCACCACTGGAGGTGCGGGTGCTGCAATCATTTTGACGATTGGTTAGGCTGGTTTGATGATTGACGTGAGTGCTAGCACTTCTTGCTCGCGCAAGAAGTGCCTGCTTCTGTATGATCAGCCCCACATGTGACACCTTTTGGAAAAATATGAAGAAAAAAATTGGCTGTGGCTTAGCTCGGCTATGCCAGGATATACGTAGCGAAAGCTAAGCCATATAGCATGGTTAGCCTTGGTTAATCTTGATTGCAAGTCAAGGTTAGTCCGGATGTCTAGCTATGTTGCGGCGTTTAGCCAGCCGTTCGGCGCGCTGTTCGTCTGTTTCCTGGGCGATTCGTTTCCTTTTCCTCTCGTTCCGATGTCGATTCCAGGCCTCCTCCTGCTTATCAGAATTGTCGCCGTCCATACTGCTGCCTCAACTGTGGTTGCGGCGCACGCGAGCTGTCTTTTTCACTCCTCCGACATGTTATCAGGCATGCGACGCAGCTGGCGAAGCGAGCGGAGGCGAACGCAACGACGAGGAACGCGGTGTGACGTCATGTGCCTCCTCGGAGCACGGCCACAGCGAAATCGCAAGTTCGCGGCCAGTAAAGCTTTCGCTTTAAAAAGAAAGCCGGGAGAAATACACAAAGCAATGAGCAACACTGTACATCTAACTTCTTGCACATCTCGAAGGATGGAATATATGTATACGAGAGGGAGAAGTTAGGCATAAAGAGAGAGAGAGAGAGAGAATAAAAGAAATAATGAACAAATGAAGGCACGCGAGTCTGAGCTGGAAGCACGGATAGCTGCGGCGTGCATTTTGCATCAGAGACGCGCGCCCGCCATTAGCGTCACGTCACCCGATACGAGCGCTCGGGACGACCGGTGGCGAGGCCGCATCCGTGACCCGACATGTCACGAAAAAAAAAAAAAACACTTCCAGAATCTCCCCGCCGCTCGACGCGCACTGCGATGCTTGCAGTGGAGTGAGAACCGCCGAACCAGTCGGACCGATTTTTTTTCTCCCCCGTCGGAATGGATCCCGTCCGTGTATATACGAACACGCGCACACCGCCGACGCCGCGTGCCATTAGCATAATTAAACTTCTCAGGCGCGGTGTAGGGGCGCGTGTGGTGTCGTTTGTTGCCGCCGACGTGAGTGTTTTCCTTGCTGTGCCGACGTGCGGGTTTTCTGGTTCGTGTCACCGTAGCGAAGGAAAAAAATAAATAGAACAAGTAGAATGAGTGGCAGGAATGGTATACGTGTTGTGCGTTGTGCTCGTTTTTTTCTTCTTCTAGATTTAGAGTCGTTCGTTTGTCTGGCATTGCTTTCGGGACCGGCAGAGACTAAGCTAACGTTACAGGAGGAATTGGTTTGGCACCAGATCGCTGCGGTGAAGCCGTGCGCGTGTAATCGTGGAGAGGACGAGAGTGGAAGGGAGACAACGCTACTCGCTTGAAAGGGCGCACACACGCACGCACGCACACTGTGTGTATGTATGTGTGTGCATGCGTGTGTGATTGGCGTAACTGAAGAGGACTCATTCGTTGGCAAGTTGGTTGATACTTGGACAAGCCATTCTTGCACAGATAAGACATGCACTGGAATACAACGCAGGTGACCTTGTTTCAGACATAAGCCTCACAATCTTGAACACCTAGCACCTAACCTAAGCTGACCTAACCTAACCTAACCTAACCTAACCTAACCTAACCTAACCTGTAGTAACTGCATCCTGAAAGAAATTGGCGAAAAGTAGCTGCTTTAAAATCTTGCGAGATTCGTTCTACAGCGCTCTGTTCCAATGTTGCGTATATGGAGCGTAAGCTTCCGTAGCAGTGATCAAAAGCATTTGTGCCAACACTGTGGGACCACGAAATAAGCGAAATAGAGCGCACAGGGGGTCGAGTTTCGGTGTTATTCTGCCGTCCTTAATTTACGTCCGACTATGCGGCGCGTGTTAGAAATTTTGCCGAATCAGTCAAGGCCGGCTGCGAAACTGACATTTCGTCGTTGTGTCGTTGCGTGAGGTTACGCAGCCTTACGTTAACGACGCCCGTGCGGAGTATATCACTCCGCACTGGCGCTCGGCAACAGCGGTTAAGTTGCGGCCGCTGTACGCTCGTCACGCTTCTCGAGTTCAAAATGACGATCCTCCTCGTGCGTCACGACGCAGGTCCGTGCATTCTGCCGCGAGCAACGCTTTGCGTGACTATGCTTTTCGTTTGAATGGAACGAGAAGGCAGCGCTCGCGCTTCGGTGCCGTCTGCTTCGTACGGCTAGTTCTGTACAGCGCTGCCAAAACTTTGGGGCTGGCGCTATGGGTTTAATCGTAGGATAGTCCACCAGGAAGGAACTTGTTGCTGTTCTACGTGTGCAAGAACTCGCGCAGGCAATTGTGCGATTCCGGTTCGTTTTTATTATGTTGAATAGCCGTGAAAAGCATGACGTCTCGCGCGCTCAGGCTTCTGAGGGACATGAATGTTACGCCACTTCTTTTTTGAGCTGGGCGGTAGCGGTTGCTCGCCCGCATATCTTCCTCATTGCTGCGCGGAATTAGCGTGGCGGTGTCATTCCAGCACCTATTGCACGCTTTGAGCTCACCACGAGGCTGTTTCGGCATACACATTGCTTGCACGTGGCGCAACTTTAGAGCTTCTCAACGTATTAACATTGGCATCACTCTGAGCCTTGTTCGAAGGCAGTTTCAATTCGTCGACACCATGAGATGAAACCTTCGCATAAAACGACTAGTGGGGCGCGTGCATTTGTCAACCTGGCCGTCTTGTTGCACTTTCTTGGCTTTTGATCATGTCACAAGTAGCCAACAAACACTGACACCAAGGACAACGTAGGGGAAATTGTTTCTACTTGCTAATTGAATTAAATAAATGACAAATTAACGGAAAACGAAAATGAATGAAAAAACAACTGGCCGCAAGTGGGGAACGATCCCACGTCTTCGCACTACGCGTGCGATGCTCTTACCAAATGAGCTACCGTGGAGCTGTTTTGCCATCCACTTTCAGGCGTATTTATGTTTTTTACTACTAGAACTAACCCTGGGAGTGTTAGCCAGCGCCGCCACTTATGAACCTTAGCAGCGCTGAGGTTAAGGCTTCTGCGTGACATGTTTGATAACGATTTTAAAGATATAAAAGGCATTAATAGATGTAAAAACTTGCGAAAAGGATGTTCGTAGCGGCCGAATTTATTATGAAAAAATACTATTATATATAATGAAAAATAGTAGACTAACCATTTCTTGTCCTTAGTGGTAGGAAAATGTAATTTAATGTGTTGAAAGTGGAACTGCAACAATATCGCTCAGCTAAGAATATATATATATATATATATATATATATATATATATATATATATATATATATATATATATATATATATATATAGCCGTTGTAACTTTCGACACTATAGCATAATCACTCTATAACGGGACTGCTAACGTACGTTTTCCTTAGAAGAAGGCTTCTCCATAAGCATGCTTGTAGAAAGGTGTAGCCATTTCGCGTCCTAGGAAATGGACCGAGTAGTACAAGAATTCATTTCTTCCAGCTGAGCTTATATACTACTTCTGTGAGGTGTGCACTCATAGTCGCCAACCGAATGACGCAGACAATGAACGTACGTTTTTTCGGTAAAACCTTTTAGCCCGTCCACTGTGACGCAATGAAAACGACAGCTTGTTTGACGACATTCCCGTCTTCAAAGAAACGAACACGGCGCTAACCTGCAACGTTTCATTTCAATGCCTATCTAAATTAAACGCTGGCGACGTGTTTGGCGAACATTTGTGGTGATGCGGGATGTAGAAAGGGAACGATTTTTCTCAAGTCTCAAATGGATCTCTACCTCCGTACTTAGTTCAAGCGGACGGCCACAGATGGCGCCACCCTCCGCCGCCGCAGCGCCAAGTACCGCAGTCCCGGTGGCGACTCGAAATGCGTGCGGACGCCACCTCGTCCCTCTCTCGGGCGTATCTCGGCCCCGGGCCGATCGTTCTTCCTCTCGTTCTTTCGTTCTTCCGATCCGCGGTGTTTGCTTGGCGATTCATTTCTGCTTTGTTGATTGTACTCTGTCGGCCCCCGTCTTCCCTCTCGCGTTCCTTCTTTTCTGTTTGCGCTCTTCTGCCCTCGTGCTCTGGCGATGCTGGGCGTTTACTACACGTGCTCGCGAGTCGCCCTCGAAACCTTACTTCGGCTGCTATCTCGCCGAATAAGTCAGCGTGTCGAAGAGGTATTCTTATGCCCCATAAGGTCTCACAGCTTTGTTGGAATTGCATAGGACACTAATTATAAACACTATCTCAGTTTAAAACTTCCACATTATGTCAGTACCCCTTACGTCATTTTTTAATGCGAGTAGGCTGATTATTGTGGATGAAATCGAACGGACACTTCTATTTGTTGAAAAGCCGATGTTCAACATGTTGATTTGCGCGGATGAATCCATGATGAGTGGATTTTGACCAGTGGATGTCGCAACATCTGTTCGCGTAGTAACCGAATAACGTAAACACAATCACCTATAAGTATGTACTTTTCTTATACAGGCATATGGGAAAGTGTTAACGCCTCCAGTTGTTGGAAGCACGGTTAGGCTCACGTCACGCAACTTATAAGCTCCTCTGCCACCGCTACATATTTCATTACTTCTTGCGAATGAGCGAGCTCCTCTTCACTGAACATTTCGTGCCCTTCGGGGCTGAACTTTTGCGACCAGCTGCGTTGTTGGACCAGAGTTTCCAAAGTGATCGTTTTACTGCCAGGCGCGCCTAGTTTGTCTCTCGAGCTCGCTTTATCCGCCTACATATTGCTAGCATTATTTACGTTCACGTATCATTTCTGGAGTTTGCGACTTTTTCCACGGCTGGAGGTTTGAATCGCTCTGCCTACTGCGCTGAGCCGTAAACGCCACGGCGTAATGAAAGCTGTTCCCACTTCAAGCGCGCCAGCGCCAATTTTCTTTCTTTCTTTCTTTCTTTCTTTCTTTCTTTCTTTCTTTCTTTCAGTAATCTGCTTCTTAAGAGCAGCAAAACATTCCCATTCAATGCACTCCTGCGCCTTCTATTTACTCAAGTCTGGGGAAAAGACCTTTACGTAATATATAATAGTAGATGCAGTAGGCTCTGCGGACTGTGTCTTTTTTGTGTGCGTAGTAAGCGGCAGCTGCGAACGTTGCTTACAATTCGCTTACGCAGTGCTGCCCAGTGTCCTCGCGTTTCCGTTACGTTCGCTGCCTTGTTGGCATAACGGCAAATGCAGGATCGGATAATTGCAGAGATATGCATCGTATGAGCGCACCGTAGCTTGTGCCACCTAACGTATAGGCTTATTACGCTCATAAATGCACATACTATACACATACGTACAGTCGTGAGAAAAGCGAGAGGGAACATCACAGTTACTTTTTAGGTGACAAATAATCGTGATGGGTAGGTTCGAATTTCACGTTTTTTTATATCTGGCGAGTAGCTTTCCCGTTGGCCGTATAACAGCCCGGAGTTGAAAACATGCGCTATGTAGATAGTAGAGTTTGTGCAGTCCTGGGCTCCAGGCTACATTTTTAGCCTGCTCGGTAGTTAAGGCTTCATCGAACGTAACGTTAAAACTTGAGCCACGAAATGCTGATAGGAATGCATCGCACGCATAATTACACGCGCGAACAGAGAAATAAATAAGGAACAGGGAAAGAGCAGATGAAAGGAGAGAAGAACGGCAAAATAGATAAGCTCAGCGTAAAGCTAATCTTTGATACGTCGAAAGTGTCACTGCAACTAACAGAAACCTCGGTCACAAGAAAGACAGAAAGAGGGAGAGAGGGGGCGGGGGAATAAAGCTCGCTCGCAGAAGGCTCAAGCTTAAATTAACAAAACCAACAGACACGAACAGAGAGAAAGAAAGTAAGAACAACAGCGGGAAACGTTATCTAGTCTGGTGGTTTTAACTTAGCACACTGGCGGTTAGCGCGCGTGGCTAGAAAGCAAGAAAGAAGCAGAAAAAATAAATAAATAAATTGCAACGCATGAATAAGAGCCACTTTGTCTCGTGTCAGCTGGCCAAGAGTGTTCCCGTCTCGACGTTACCTTCTTCCTCTCTCCTTTATAAATGTACTTCGCTGCCTGCACGATAGCCTGTCCTGGGGGGAGGGGGGTGGAGGGGGCGACGCTGCTCGCATGGCGATCGCTCTCCGCGCGAGGGATGCCTGTGGTGCGCGTGGTTGAATGGCGGCCGAATCCAAAATTACTCGCGCGCGGTGCGAGAACAGAGACAGCGACGCGCGTGGTTAGAACCGGCGACAACAGCCTCGAGAGAGCAAAAGAAAAGACTAGAAACAGAAAGAGATCCCCATAAGACCAGAGTAGACAATTTGCTACGGGGAAAGAGTACATATAAGAACGAGAAGAAGACGTCCTTCTATACTTCTTCGGCGGCGCTAACGACTTTGGCGGCGATATTTCGGGCCGACGGGGCTCGCTCGCCGGCGGTTCGATTTCGTTCCGGGGGCATCTCGGCCGCGTGGCCGGGGCCCGGGAGAGCACTGCGGTGGAGTGTGCCAGCTTGCAAACCCCGAACTTGATGACGACCGCGCTATCTCGCCGGTCTTTCCTGCGTCTTTCCCCGTTCCTCGTTGCTCTGTTCTCGTTCGCGCTCATTTGAGCTGTTGCCCGTTCCCTTTCGATAGTTCCCAGGATTTTTGAACTGCTCGACTGGCGTTGCTTTCTTTCTGGAACTTTCTCGCCTTCGTCGCGTTCGGTTCTAGATTCGTCTTGCGGGCCTCGACGCTCAAATAGTTGCTGCACTTAGGCGCGGATTTTCATTTTCGAATTATTACTTCATGCAATGGCTACAGTCTTAGCAGATTTGGCATCAGAAAGAAAACGGAAGGGGAGGTCTCAAAGTCAGTGTTTGTACTTGGATTTTAAAGGCTAAAAGGGATAACTACAAAGCAGCAAGAAAGAAGAAAGAGACGACTCAGAACACTGTAATTACTCTTGGTATAGTCGAACAGAGATAAGATAGAACGCCAAGATCCGCCATGATAACCCAGCGGCTATGGTGAGCTCCAGGTCGCCGTTTCGATCCCGGCCGCGGCGGCCGCATTTGGATGGGGGACAAACGCAAAAACAAACAAACAAAATCTTTCGTGTACTTAGATTTAAGTGCACGTAAAAAAATAAAAGTAACACACAGGTGGTCAAAAATAATCTGGCACCCGCCGTGGTTGCTCAGTGGCTATGGTGTTGGGCTGCTGAGCACGAGGTCGCGGGATCGAATCCCGGCCACGGCGGCCGCATTTCGATGGGGGCGAAATGCGAAAACACCCGTGTGCTTAGATTTAGGTGCACGTTAAAGAACCCCAGGTGGTCAAAATTTCCGGAGTCCTCCACTACGGCGTGCCTCATAATCAGAAAGTGGTTTTGGCACGTAAAACCCCAAATATTATTATTATTATTAAAAATAATCTGGCGTCTCTCCGCTTCAGCGTGCCTGATAATCACATCGTGGTTTTACCGCATAAAACTCCAGAATTCAAAAAGAGGAAGCAAACCGATCACAAATATATGCCAGAAAATAGAGATGAAGCGCTAGGCGACGATGCAGGATGCACGGTTTAATCATATCGGGCAAGAGTTAGCTTATCAGAAGTGCTCCTCACGGTTACTGACGTCAGTATTCTTATGATTACTTCTGCCTTTTCGCAGGTAAACTTCATCTCTGTCTTCGCATGATGAACAGCTCCCCTAATTTTACTGAAATGTGTCGCTTTTGCTCGCGGTATACCAAGCCTTGCCTGGAATGTCGTACGTTAGAAGAAAACTTCGATGCGTTATTGAACAAATAAAAATTTATGGCAGTGTATGTCCGTTGAGCAGATTATGAGGAGTATGCCGAAAACTTTCGATGTTCTGCCTTAGGTGATACCTGACGACGTTGCTGCATATAACATTGAAGAAAGTGTTTGAAGGAACCAAATGCTTTGTTGCGCGCACTGCATAGCGCCAACGAGCTTGAATCAATGAACTAAATACTTGCTCGTCATTATGCGTTTACGCCTGCGTATGTTTTTGTATGTTTCATAATTTCTGTATATTCATAACACAATCGGATGTTGCAGAAAAGCCTGCGAGGAAAGTCGCCAACGTTTGAAGTAACAAACAAACAAACAAACAAACAAACAAACAAACAAACAAACAAACAAACAAACAAACAAACAAACAAACAAACAAACAAACAAACAAATAAGTAAATGAGCGATAAGCTGAAAAAGGCCCAAGTTCTACGAAATTTGCCGAACTATTTTGTTGTATTTCGTTGTTTCGAACTTGTCTCGCTTTCTGATGTGGTCAGCGAACAGTGGTCGGCGTTCGGTGAGCATTTTGTCTGCGAAGTGTTCGCCGTTTTTGGTTCAGTATTTCTATTCGTACCCTATTTGGAACTTCGCGTAGCCGTCATAGCTGTTCTAGTATAGCCTTTGAGACATGATATACGTTCATCTTGATTTGAATCTCCTCTTACCCTTACTTTCTTTCGCCTTTTTTTTACTCCCTCAGAGAAACGTGATGCGCTTGCTGTCTGGCTGCGCCCACTACGCTTTGTACGGTTTAGCTCTCTCATTACCTTTTATCGCTTTGAAAAGAAGAATAAAGAGCGGGAGTAAAAGAAATTGGGCGGCAATCTTGAAAAGAAAATTAGATATGCAAATTGGGTTGAACTAACTTCGCCCGAAGCCACAACGTAGTAAAACGCAGCTCCCATAATTGGCCGCTCTGCTCGTAACTCAGGGAAGTGCAACTCAGGGAAGCTGTTTCCTTCTTCTGGAGGATGAAGAGCGGGCAGAGTAGTCAGTTGCACACTCGCCGCGTGCGCGAACGAAATGCCTAGTTTTGAAGATGATTATTACAGTGTTAAAGTGTCCTTATAGGTATTCTTCGAATGCGCTTTCGCGCAGGAAATAAACTTTGGATGACGTAGGTCACCCGTCAGTATCATATGCTTGTGGTTAGAAGTATATATATATATATATATATATATATATATATATATATATATATATATATATATATATATATATATATATATATATATATATATATATATATATATATATATATTCATGCTCTTATTCATGCGTTGCAATTTATTTATTTAGTTTTTCTGCTTCTTTCTTGCTTTCTAGCCACGCGCGCTAACCGCCAGTGTGCTAAGTTAAAACCACCAAACTAGATAACGTTTCCCGCTGTTGTTCTTACTTTCTTTCTCTCTGTTCGTGTCTGTTGGTTTTGTTAATATATATATATATATATATATATATATATATATATATATATATATATATATATATATATATATATATATATATATATTAACGCATAAACCACTATGTTCAGTGCTTCCTAGTATACACGTTCTCTCAAATTCTGCAACGGAACTTGCGTCAGCGGCGCGTATTTCAGTCAGCGAGCATTGATTCACCGATTGATTGATTGAATAACGAATGAATAAATGACTGGTCGATTGGTTATAACTAATTAAAACTTTTTTTATTGATATCGATTTATCGGTACGTTATCGTGTTAAATCGAAGGAGAGCAAGGCGAAGGCGTTGCAAACACGTGACATAGTTCCACACTCGCATAAAACGAAGCAAATAAAGAAAACCATCTTTCCCAACTGTTTACGTATTTAGAACTAAGGGATACAGCAGCCAGCATGTTACTAAATATGAGGCTCTTTAGACGTAAGAAGTGCAGCAGTACAAACAATGTAAAAGCAATGATAATAACGCAGCATTCAAGATTTACTTATCTGCGTTGGACGCTTCTACTATTTTATGTCGAACGATGGATCAAAGTGGCCGTATATTGGCGTGCTCTGTATTAATTTTGACGTATTTGGTTTTATTGACCCAATGCACCCAAAGCTGAACGCACCAGCCCTTTCGCATTCCGCTCCTTATTGGAATGAGCAGGCCGCTGCTCTCAATGACGATGCCGCATTGAGCTACCAGTGCCTTAGATCGATGCCTGAGCCAACTATCCACCGTGGCAGGTAAACGTAACTTATAGCGCATACCTAGACAGGGACCAAATAACGACGAGGACAAGCGCTGTAGCCCGGCAAGGAATGGAACACTTAAATAAACCAACACAACATGTATGCGACATTTTTCTTGAACGCGTGGTGAATCTCGAATTAACACGTCGCAGCTAAGCAAAATTGGGATTACATGCGGCCTCTCACGTTTCATGCTGCTTTCTTTTTTTTTTCCAGCACCTCTTCTTGGTGGCCCCCTGAATTCGCTATTCGCCGTTCCTTCTTAACCGCTCGGGCAATATCTATATTTTGGAAATCAAGGCGTTCTCTTTTTTTTTTTTTCTTGTGACGTCTCTTCTCCCGACAGAGTCTTCGAGAATTTGTAACGAAACTCTCGTAATTATTGCAGCATATTTTAGCTGTCGCACAACTTTAGACCCGTGCTCTGGAGATTATACCAAGTGTCCCCCACGTGCTCATCTTGTTCAACACAGCATAACTTCAGCAACGTTTTGCACTTTATGGAGAATGTGTGGCCGGTGCGAAGTTCAGCACGCTTAGCGAGTGGTTAATCTGCATTTCGTCACGTTAATCGTAAGCTGAAATGAGGGTTTGAAATCTAACAAAGAGTTTCTCTTAGGAGTGGACGACTGAATGCAATTTCTGAGAGTGTTTTTGCGTGTTGCCACTCATAAAGTTACAGACCCTGTACTTTGACGAGAGAGAGAGAGAGTCATTAGTAAGAATAGTACGTACGAGGGGATTGGGAAGTGCGAAAGGGAGAAGTGTCTTATATAGTGTTCACATGCGTGTTGCCAACTTACTCCGTGATACTGCTTATCGTTTTTTTCCTTCCTTTTTTTTTGCGGCACTCTCGTTTCGAACGTCAATTTTGTCGCTTTGAGAATCACGTTTTTTTATCCGCATGCTGTCGACTCTATAAGGGGACAGGACTTCCGTGAAGTGGTTCCTGCTTTTTTTACTGTTTACTCTTTGCACACCTAGGGGAAACAAATGTTATTTATTTATTTATTTATTTATTTATTTATTTATTTATTTATTTATTTATTTAAAGTATTTGCCTCTTGTTGCAGGCATACACTGATGCGGCTCTGACAGGGATGAATTGTGCGACGAAGACATCCACGCTGGCCTTTCCACTTCCGATTCGGTGAGTACTTCTGTTTGCTCCTTCCTTCGGCTCGTTCTACAGGGCTGTCAAGTGGAAGAAGGTCTTTCATTTCGACGGAATTAAGGGGAGTCCTGTAGAAAACCGGGATCTGACGATTTTGGAAGATCTCTTCCCATTGTGATTCAATCAGTCTGTGCGCACAAGACGTTTAAAATTGCGACGAAATGTTCAGGTTAGACGGCCGCAGTTTCGCGAGGAAATGCGAGAGATTACGCAAGCAGCGGTTTCAAATGGAAAAGTTTGTTGTTAGCGCTTTTCTTCGGAGCCTCTTCGCGCACGCAGTCAACAACTGCGTCTATTGTCCGGCCCCACTTCAAGCACGCGGCCTACATATTCAAGCAAAGCGCGTCACGTTTCTTGCCCCTAAACAGTTTTTTTTTTCGTTTTTGCGATAGGCATTATGTAAAACATCGTTGGCCGCCTGCCTCTAACAAGATAAAGAAAAATTGAAAACGGCTACATAAGGCCCAGGTTTCGCGACCCTAGGGACTCCGGCTTTTTGAACAGCTTTGCCCTAGACGTTCGCGAAAATTGTAAAGCGTGTGAGACTGAAAATGGCTCGCGATGGCTCAGGCTTAAAGGCAGTATTAAGTTATTGTTCAAGCGGCTATTCTAGGCTGTATTATTGCTGGCAGACTTGACATGAAGTGGCGTAGGGGCTGTGTTTTCTTTATAGGATTGTTATAAATGGAAAACGAAGTACCGACTTCGTTGTACTATTGTGATGCGCGTGTCGGTGCTTGTCGCTTTTACCCAATTAGGCGTAAGCGCCACATTCTGGACGAATTATTTAACCAGTCTTTACGTCGAGTGATGGGGACGAGTGGTTTCGAGGCGCCGAGGGAAAGCGGACAGATGGGCGTGTCATATATGAGACCCGATCCAGTAGAACTCATAGATGGGTAAAAGAACCAAAATGATGTGCTCTTGTAAACGTTTGCCCCCTCTTGGGAAGCGTGGAAACTTGGTTGGGTTCGTGAGGGCTCACTTCGATGGTTTTCGCACCGTACGCATGCAGAGTCAAGGCTATAAGACGCACTTACAGCGTGAGAGAACGCTGTTTCACTCTTAGCCTAGTCTTTATTTTCATTTTAAGTCTGCGAGGGCGTGAACATCATCGATATGTGGCCCTGCCGGGATATTGCAGCGCTGTGGCCATGTGAGGCGAAGGTAATATGCGAAGAGAAAAAAAGAAAGAAGCAGTGTAGCAGGCTTACTGCGATAGCGACATTAAAGGGAAATGAGCCGAACCAGACCTGTGGGATAGCTTCTGTAACGTTGACGGAAAAAAAAATATATATATTTTTTTGATGCCACATGCGTGGCAGTACGCATGATCGAGTGCCGCTCGTCTGCGCATAAATATTTGACGTCAGTGTGTGAAATAAACCAGTTGAACGGATACCCGACGCAGGCTTAGTTCTTCCTGCGGTGCGCGACTTTTGAGCTAATTTGCATGTCCGTAATGGTCAACCAGCTCGCTCAACTAAGTGTGTTGACCATCTCTATACTCAACAGGGCAAAAAAAAAAAAAAAGAGATACGCAGCAATGGAAGTCCTATCGCAAGCATTGTTGTTCTTGCACGAGGCGCCGTTCGTACCCGCAATCAACTAGTCGTATAGAGGCAGCTGGCGGAAATGTTCCCGGTATCACAGTCGGTCGCGACGCTGACGCATCGCGCGCTTCTGAAACGAAATCGCGCGACGGAATTCCGGCAGTGAGAACGTCACGGAACACAATGGGATCACGTGCCCCGCTCGGCGCTTCGGTGCGGGGTCGTGCGTGTGAGCTTACAGTAAACAGACGCCGCTGCGCCGAGTCTTCACCGATTGGCGTTGAAGGAGGGACGCGTCATGCACGCTTGCGCGACCTCCGGCGACATGTAACGGCAGCGCGCGGAACGCCGCGCTAAAATGAGGCGCGGGTTCAATTTGCAGTGCCAGGATCATAGCGGTGTCTCATGACGTGGAAATTTGTTTGATTTGCAGTGCCCGTTCTCTAGCGCACAAGTACAATGATGTACAGTCGGCGGCGACATTTTACTGACCGCGGCATCGGAGAAATAGCTGAACACTTGCACAGCGCGAACACGTTGCACGGTATTAGTATTTCTGGGTTTTAATTATTTATTCATCAACGCCGTAAGCCTTGTAGGGCTTATACAGCAGTGGACATAAAAACATAGGCATGCGAACCACATAGTGTTGTGCGGCTTTACTGGCTACTGTCGCAGAGTGCACGGAAACTCAACGTCCTCTCACATCCTGCGGCCCCGCAATCTTTCGACGCCGACTGTACGTGAGGTTCCTTCATGAAATGCCAGAGTTCTGTCATGTACGTGTTCTGATTAACTATTGAGCCGTCTTCCGTAGTAAGCGGGAAATGCGCAGCCTCATCTTGATGCGCCAGGCAGAGATGTACATTTGCATACGGAACAGTTCATCACTTGATAAAGAATACTTGTAAATTTGCCTATGCGAAAATGTCGATGTAACGCGCCTCGCGTGTCTGACGTTTTAAGGCGAGCGTTTTGGTCTCTTCGCTCGCGCTATTCGCCGGAATCACTGTCCAACAATAATAATTAAAAAAAATACGAGAACAATCATCCCAGACAACCAATTGAGCACGTCTTCAAACGCACTGACTATGTCGTACATTCATCGCCAACTGATTTAAGTATTTATCATTGATTGGTAAACTTGACGAAAAGTGCGCTATCGCCCCGGCATCTCCACAACGTTAAAGAGCTGTAAGAGTGACAATAGTAAAGTGAATCCTTTCAATGTAAAGCGAAACCACGCTGTCGACCGTATGCGTCACTGTGCAGAAAGCGGCGCCTTGTACCCCTTAGTTATTAACTTGGATTCACGTTGGAGGGAAGCAGTCGAAGGCCCCTGCCTCGTAACCGCAGACTGCCGGTGCATTGCGGAGAAGCGTATCGCCGTAGTCAGGACTGCGTGTGTCTGGTGATGGGAAATTCGTTATATCCATTGCATGCCCGAATCGATTCGGTGTACACAATTTAATATGCATGAAATTCGCATGAAATTACGGCAAGAGCTCGCTATAGTCGTAACTGCCTCGAATGGTGCCAGTCGTTTCCTCGGCGGACGGGATACCGAACATACGTTTAAAGTGCAGTGGGTCACGTGCTCTTTTGTTCTCGTGACGTAATTTCCTGGCTGCACATTCGCGTTTACAGTCTGACCTACAGGTCTGCGGCAGGAACGGTAAGTACGTTTACTTCTAAAAAAATTCGCGAATATATTTGCCTACAGCTTCGCATCCTCAGCTCTGGCTGGCAGAGCAACGACCTGTAGGTGGCACAACCTGCTGCCCCCGTTTTATTACTGAAAAAAAAAGAAAAAAAGGGGGAACCGCGCTGTTCTAGGTTGTTTAGAGATAAGTATCATGGAACCTTGGCATTAGAACTTGTAAGAATAAAATTATGAAAGCACTGCTGCGCTTTGTGACATTGGCGATGGTTCGTGGGTGCGCGTGGATGCGCATTCACCGCTTTTTTTTTCTCCTAACATTCCGTTTTCTCTTCCTCAGTATTAAAAAAAAAAAGAAAGAAAGATGTTTCATATGAACTTTGAAACATCTAGTGTGCTATGGGAACCAACCAGCATTTCCATTTGGTTCTTCATCGTACTAGGCGAACAGCGCAGGTCTGACGAAGACGCAGAGAGGCACAAGAAAGGCACCCACATGGTACTGCAATTTCAGCAAAACTACTTCGTTAAGGGAGATGTGCACTGGCTTAGCGAACTTCATTTGTAACTCGTATACCGCCTGAATACATAATGGTATTTTATTAGTTTCCGTCTCTCTAGCTTATGTTGACGTTTTTTTTTCTTCTTTTATTAAGACGCACTAACTGTATTGTCCACCCGGCCGTTCTAAAAGCTTCGCGACAATGAATCTTCCCTCGGTTTGAAGTCACTCAGGCCAACTTGACCATACACAAAGTGAAGATACAAGAAATCAACATCAACATTTCTTACTTCTTCAACGGTACGCTTGGTGGAGACGAAGAAGACGAAGCTCCGCTCGCCCAGCCGGACGCCCGCGGTTCCTCTGGAGCAACCAGACCTCGGGTTCACAGTCCGAGGTCGCGTTCATTGAAGACCGGCGCGAAAGGCGACCGAAGACGAAGACGCAGCGGCGCAGAAGCCGTTCTCAGCCCTCGGCGCGGCGAGGGACGCCTGCTGTTCTCGATCCTCCGGAGACGGCCGAGAAGCCCACGAGCCACCGGTGCCAAATTCCACCACTGGCCCACGTTGTGGTTCGCGCAGATGACAGCAGTTGTCGTCGCGTTCGTCGCGGGAGCTCTGGTCGCACCGACGTACGTGCTACGAGTCGCCCAGCCTGCTGCAAAAGGGGCACGCGATGGCCGCGCCATGGACATCGATGACATCGGCAACGGCACGAACATCACCACTGCGCTGCTCGGGAATGGATTCGGTGCTGCATACTTGGCCAACAGCAGGCGGGTAACGTGTGCGGCAGTGGTGCGCTGCTCTGGCTCCTCTTTCACCGGCAGCGGCAAGCCCATCCACGTAAGACGGAGTCTCACCCTTGAAAGAAAGCTGGCGAACAGCAAAGTCCGAAGCACCTCTCAAAGTCGGTGCCTGGTGCGGGGCCCTAGGACGAGCAACCCCTCCGCAGCAGTTTGCTGCGGCCCCGAAGATAAAGGGAACTGTCGGGAAGTCCTCCGAATAAGTCTGGACAACTTCAGAGCCGCTTATCAAATGTCAGGACTTAACTCTACCGCCCTCTCGCGGAGAAGCTGACTTCATCTAGCAACGACGAAGACCGGTCGCCGCTGGTTGAACCTGGTTGCAGCTGATTGCCGCTTATTGAACTGTAATTTATATCCCATGTCAATATATGCCAGTTTAAACGCCTGCCTCTGTCTCATTCACGTAACAGTATCATCCATGTCTGACTCTTTATTCGCATACGTTATTTTATTGCGATTCCTTGGGAATTTCACTGTTCTGAAAGCGCAGCGCCGTGTGTGCTTCTCTTCGTGAGACCAGCGCCGTTTCCCTGGATGGATAGACAAGAATTTTACTTGAAACCAATGACTGGTAGTTTCTTCAGGTGCGAGAGGCGACGGCAGTTAGTCGGCCCAGAGTCCCTCCTCCCTGGCAGCTGCCTCTGGCCGCCCCGTGGCCCAGACCTGCTCGTCCGGGTCGGAGCTGTTCCCCTGTGGGATGAGCCGAATAGTAACTCCGCCTATTCGAAATGAACGAGAAAAAGGGGAACCTAAACGGTCCAATTTTTTTAGTGACAACGAGATACGTATTGGCAACAGAAACTGAAGTAAAAGAACGCATATGGCAAAGTAGCTGTTGTAGTGTAGGAACGATAAGCTCAAGGAAAGTGAAAGCGGAGACGAAAAAACTGTTTGCCGACGATGGGTGCCGTACCCGCACATTCTACATGGAGGGTGTGCGTTACACAGCAATAGCTGCTCAGCATATTACAAGTATCAGTGTGTGAGAGAGAAAGGCTACTTATTGCTAGGCAGAGAGTTTTGCCGGCGTGCATACTACCGCAGACGTGACAATCTGCACAGAGGGGGGGAAAGTGAATTAAATGTTTCCAGAAGGGAGTACGGCCGACGCCGCCGCTGCCTCGGATGCGCGGAAACGAGCTCCATCTCGTGGTACTGCAAGGAACTCAGCGGTGTACGGGGCGCGCGCACACACAGGAGTGCGCACGTACTTCAAATTCGCGCGCTCGTCTATTTTGCTGTGGATCTCTACCTGCGTGCGTGAACAGGTCAAGTTCTTTAGTGCCACCTGCAAATGTTGGCGGTCCGAGTGGCGAGAAACGGTCACAAACGACTTGAGAGTTCCTAGATGAGGGCTCGCACAGAGGGACATTTTCACCAAGTATTCCCTGGGCGTCTCCATACAATGCGCTCTGGACTCTCGTGGACAGGCCTTGTGCCCGCGTTACCCCCCCCCCCCCCTCGTTGTAGCAACGCAGAAAATGCACCATATGCCTTAGCGTACTCACTTGCAGCAGCACAGAGAGGTGGTGTTAAAGTGGCAATGCATGCGACAACGTACATTGGCAAGTACATAATAATTTGCGTATGTAATACCCGAAGAGCATTAGTTATTAGTACTTAATTTTAAAACGGGTTTACAATCGAGAAATAATTCACCGACGATCACAATACTCCCTAATGCGAAGTTTGAGCGCACATCTATACGTGTTTTCATTACGTGTGTCAATATTATGTACTATGATTACATGGTGTTAGAATCGGGGCTCAATCCCATCGCTCGTAACCCGTTGTCAAGATTGGACAACGGGTTACGCTCCGCGTTGCTGCGCTCCGCGTTGGCTTTCACCTTTCGCTGTGCTCGTTCGCACGGTTACGTCGCCGAGGTACGACGCCGACGCTCAACGCAGGAACGAGCGCCTGAGAGCGGCGCTCTAAAAAATAGAGCAAAGAGCAGGCTGTTAACTTTCACCAGAAACTGGTGCACAACGCCTCCTCTCTCTTCAGGAAGGAGGGAGTGGAAACATTGAATTGGAAGATAAAAAAAAAAGGGAAGGAAAGAAAGAACCAGATGACTCATCGTAAAGACTAAAGTAAAGAAATGGAAAGCAATTATGTACGGCAGTAGGAAGAAAGAAATGGTGCACATCGCTCTTTTAAAAGAACGTTAACAAATAGACGAAATAATCCCCGAGGTCTCGTCACTCGCTGCCAAAAAAGAAAAAGGGTAATAATTTTTCATGATAAAGGGATACATACGGGTTAAATAAATAGGTGCGTTATAAACAGAATACGAAATAAATAAATAAATAAATAAATAAATAAATAAAGCCGTTTACAACTGACAGCTGAAATTATAGAGAAGCGAAAGGGATAAAAAAAAATAAAGAGAACACGTTTGATAAGGCGCTTAATATTAACAAGAAAGATATCGTTTGCGCCAAGAGACGCAATACGGCCATTGTCGGGCACATCGGGCTTGTAGTAAACACCTAACAGGAGGAGCTAGCTATTCGACGCAAGAAAGTGTCGTGTCTCTTTCAAGCTGATCCGCCTCTTGCTTTCCTATCACTCCCCGCTGTTTTGCGATCGCATTGGCGCGACGAGCCTGCCACCTTCCCGGCTCTTGTCTCTCTCTCTCTCTCTCTCTCTCTCTCTCTCCGAAATCGTGTAAACTTTCCTTGTCACAAAGTGATGTACCGACTCCACGGGTTTTCTATCGATCCTAACACTGGTTCGTACACTACTGCAGATCTTTATTTCCGTTTTTTTTTCTACAGTTGCGCCCGCGCGAACGCTGCCTGTTTATCGACGGATGGAAAACAACAACAATGGGGAAAAAACGCTGGCCAAAAGACACACCATCCGTCTTAAATTCGTTTCACGGAACGCCTCTGGCACCGAAGCAAGGCTAAGTGTTCGTGAGTGGAGAGCGATATCCTTTACCTTTCGTTGCGTCTTTTTTTTTTTTTCATCTCGTATGGCGTTCGCTGTTCTGCGGCTCCAAAATTGAAAATCTGCGGAGAGCGGTCATCGCATCGAGAAGGTTGTGCTTCCGAGACGTATTGACGGCTCGCCGAGGATCGATACTTCATTTCGCGGATCTCCATGAAGGCACTCGAGAAAAACCGACTCCCGTGCCAGCTATGGTCGTGTGTGTTGATTGTACGTTTGTGCGTGCGCTTTTTCCTTTTCTTTGTGTGTTTGTTTTCACGTTCTTGAGGGAAGGAGGAGCAGAGAAAGGAAAAGCAGGAAAAGGTCAACCAGACGCACGCCCGGTTTGCAACCCTACGCAGGGGAAAGGACGATAAGGGATGTGTGTGTGTGTGTGTGTGTGTGTGTGTGTGTGTGCGCGTGTGCGTGTGTGTGTGTGTGTGTGTGCGTGTGTGCGTGTGTGCGTGCGTGCGTGTGTGTGTGTGTGTGTGTGTGTGTGTGTGTGTGTGTGTGTGTGTGTGTGTGTGTGTGTGTGTGTGTGTGTGTGTGTGTGTGTGTGTGTGTGTGTGTGTGTGTGTGTGTGTGTGTGTGTGCAGACGCCGGGATAGGTGGGGGGAGGGAGGTGAAGAGATTCGGGAATGCGTTCTGTGAACACTGTAATTTTCTTTATTATCGCGATGTGTGCGGTATGACCTCAGGCGCTACCTACGCGCAGTTTAGTCGGGTTCGTTGCACGACTTCATCGCTCAGATTTGCCGTGCCCCGCTTGTTTATTCGTATTATTTATTAAATTTGAGTGAGTGTTTGTGATAATGGTAACGAAATGAAACGCTGCGATGGAGTAGTTTCTCTCCTGTTCTGTACTGTTCGAGCTCGGCCTTATATGAGTATGGCTTCTGCTTGTTCCCGGATAAACCATGTTGCTTTCATTGTCATCACTATTATTGTCGTCATTCATTATTTAGACATCACGAGATGTTCGTATTTATGCTGTTTTTAAAATGATGAAGCTAGACTCATTCCGCTAATGAGCACAAGCTTTTCTTTCTCTTTTACTCTACGGTCGCGTTAATTAACTCATTTATTAACTCTGGGTCGTTGTTGACTTTACTTTATTTTCTAATTCACCGTAAAATATTAAATGACAATTTCGTCAATAACAGTACAGGAGGATATAGAACGACGTCATTTTTTTTCTTGATCTTTTTTTTTTGTTTATATGATTTATCACTAATTTAGTGTATTGGAAGCCCTCTCGCCGTGCTTCGTAAATGAAGACTGCGTTATTATTGAAGGAGCTTTTTAAACACGTCGACAGCGATTTAAAATTTTTCTGCGGTGCCCCTAATTTGCATAAAACTTAGAAATATCCTAACGTGTTTTCTTAGTGCGTACCCGATTCCTGTGAAATTTGATTTCGGCACGATAAGTCGTTTCAAAACGCAGATCGTTTTAGTTTGACGATAAGCAAATAGAGCACTAAGTACCACAACTTCAATGATTTCTTACAGTAACCCCATACAACCAGCATGTCCTAAATTGAGTGCGTTTATGTCTACGCGTCCTTTCTTTTAAATTTAAATCTTATTTTGAAATTGCCTGTGAGAGAGGACGGTGTTCCGGATTCCTATGGTATTTATGGAAAAGGCGGGCGGGTATTGACTGACAAATATCAGTGTCCAGGTTGCTAACTGAAAACATAAGCTTTAGATGGTCCTCTCAGCGAAAAAAAAAGCCGGTGTATGTAGCACCGAAACGGCACCTAAAGCTGCAACGCCACGTCATCAGCGCACCTCGTCGGAGCCTAGTGGGCGAAAGGGGGCACCTGCTGTTTCCCTAGCGCGCCAGGTGTTGCGTAAGGGGAGAGGGCATCGCCGCAACGCCACGTCAACGGGCTCGAAACATCGCCGGGATCATCTTAGGGACCCTGTACTGAGGGTTCCTCCCACACTGCTCTCGCCATTCAAATATTATTAATAGAGATGTTTTACTCTCTCTCACACTCGCTGTCGCTCTCGAAAGCCGGCGCGGACGGGAACGCCGCGGTGCTGGCGCGTGTTGACCGAGCCAGCACCGCGAGCTGCTGCTGCTGCTGCTGCTTGCTGTCTCGGGCAGCACGTATCGCTATGGTACGTTACTTGCAGCGCAAAACTAGGAAAGAACCGCGCAGCGGCGTTCAGTCGGACATTAATGCTTTCGCATTCACAACGTGTGAGAAGCGCTTAGGTGTCCTCGGATTTTTTTTTTTATTCACTTTAAGTCGCATGTTACTACTACGGAGTAGTAGTACAGTCATGGCTGCTTATCAGAAATGACTGCATCTACTACACGTACGCAAGTACCCAACAACCTAACGGGAGGATGACCGCAGTAGCTCAATCGCAGACCATCGCACACGTAATGCAAAAAATGTGGATTAGCCTCCTCATCTGCGGCGAATTACCTTTTTGTCGGAGTTCATTACCCTTTTCTACATGATTTGTAAATTTCAATATGAAAAAAGCAAGTAACAGTAATTTCTTGCGACTCTGGCGAAGTTTTCAGTAGCGCGTAGAAAGAGCCTCTTCAGGTTATCTCCGTAGTATAGACGCAACCAACGGTGATTGTCTCCTGAAAAGGAAAGCCATGACCGCGTAGTCCAATACGACGGTTGTCGCACTAGCTGAAAAAAAAAAGTGTAAGGAAAGCTGGATGGCGTGTGCTTGAAGCAGAGAGAGAGAGAGAGAGAGAGAGAGAGAGAGAGAGAGAGAGAGAGAGAAAACTGGTATGGTGATAGCGCGCCGACGCAAGGGTTGGAAGAGGAGGTGTGGTTTCGGGTGGCCGTAGCGAGTGGGTACTTGAATCGGGGCCAGCGCATGCGACGACAGCGCCTCGGTTCGCGCAGCGGCGGTCGCTGGCTCTGTCGCGTCGTCCCTATCGATTTCCAATTACGCGGTTGCCGCTGTACGCAAATGCAGTTTTCCCGAAGGAGAAGCAAGGCCGTCGCCGTCGGTCGGACACTGCTGCGCTCCCGCGTCCTCTGGTTTCCTTCCTTTCCGCTCCCCTTTCTTCCTCCCTACGGACCCAACGCGCGTCCCCAATCCTTTCCCTTCGCATTTCGCAAAGTCTCCCCAATCTCCTCATTCCATCGGGCTCCTGCCTCCCTCATCAAATTTTACCCTTTCTCTCCCTTTTCAGAAGGAGTTGGGGTACGGGTGGAGGAAAAGGGGCGATATTTCCCTCACTCTAGGGAGGGACTCCCTTTTTACACATGCGGCGTTTACTGGGGTGTCGTCTGCTCGCTCTTTGCCTTCTGGTTGAACTGCTGTTCCGCCTCGCTTCGGTGACCACTTTCTTGGGAGATGCTCGGTAAAAGGCTGGAAGAAGTGGGGGGGGGGGAGGCGGTCGCGTGAGGCAAAAATTGTTTTTGGGTCTTGTTCGCGCCGGTCGTTTGCGACAACGAGCGTGATAGAGAATCCCGTCGCCCTGTATTACGGCGCCGGCACGCGCTGTCTTCGCTGTAGGGTGGTCAGCCTGTTTGAATGCCGTCCCCGCTACTCGCGGATCTCTACCCCCTCGCCCTTTCCCGCACCGCTGGTGTTTGTGGCCGCTCGCGGCGGGGCTTGTTGCTGAAATGGCGCTTCATGCCAGCGCAGTGGCGGTGGTTGTGTCGCGGCTTCTTTTGTGAGTTTCGATGGTTCCGTTGTAGAGGGTGCGAAAAGAACAAAGCGAGAACGTAGTGGCAATCAAAATAAAACCTGTTTGGCGCACGGAACAACACGAGTAAGATCTCAGTATATATAATGTACAATATGTATAATAATGGAGTACACGTATACGCATAGAATACAAGCCAAAGAGTATGCTTTGACGCAAGTCACCGAAAAAAAAAAACTGACTATAAACTCTGTTTTGTGTGTGTTGGCATTCCTTTTATTAATGCGAAAGCATTGCATATCTCACGAGGCAGAAAATGCGGCGTGATCAATTGATGGTTCCAAAAATGGCTGACGGCGTGAAGAGTAACAACACGTTTAAAAGGCTCTGATTGACGTCAAATTTCTCAGGGAGAATCCCGTAAACAATGGTAATTAATGGCTTTGAAAAGAAAATTTGGGTCTGGTTGGAAATCGAATCCCACATGGACATGGGTGAGACGCCAGTCGAGCCTCGCTCTGTTGTTGTCAGCCTTTGCTCGCTAGATTAGTTCGAACTAATCTAACCTGGAGGTGAAAACGCCACAGTTAGCGCAGCACCAAGTGGGATTTAGGTTAGTCTCCCGTTTTCTGCTTGCGCTACCTCGATTTAACGTAGACTTTTTATCAAGAAATAGGTAAGTTCTGTTTGTTTTTATACACTATCCATTGACTCCGTAATACTTTTGACCGTGAATTGTGTTGGGTTGGATGATATTTTTCGATGTGCTTTCTATTGACTGTATAGACAACTTGACACTGGTTTTGTTCAGGTTATATTTCCCCGCAGACTTTCAGTATGCGCCTAACAGGGTTACATCGTACAGGATTCAGTCGATCAAATTTCGCGGCGTTCGTGTGATATTACCCTTTGTCCTTTTTCCGATTTTTGTTTTTGTTTTCTCGGCGCGTTCGGAGGGTGCTCCGCAGACGAAGCATTACCGTGATCGCGAACGTGCTTCTCCATCTTTGTGCCATCGTCGTATATGCGTGGTTCTTGGCGCCGCATTCTCTCGTGAATGCGGAGAAAAGCATTCGCGAAGACGGCCGCGCTCTTCTGCGATTCTCGTAATCGGAGCTTTGCCTCGTGGCTAAAGTATAGTGTTTCTTTCCTTCTTTCGCTTACTTTCTTTTTTTTTTTTGGGGGGGGGGGGGAGCCGAAATTGTTGGGAGCGCTTGGAAAGAACGGGAAGCCCCGACTTCTAGAAAAAAATATATATACGTATATATATTACGGTATTCTTCACAGGTGTCACGTGCAAAGAAACCCATTTGTACTACGCTATGGCTACGCGCGGCTCGTTTCCTGCTCGACATTGCATTTGTGTCGCCTTCTTTTTTGTTTGTTTGCTTGAGATGTCAGATGATCGGTGAGTGAGCGAGGGAATCAACTTCTATTGGGTCCAGCAAAACGCGATATAAGGCGCACCCGGCTACTCCCACGACGGGACTGACAGGTCTAGCCTGCCGGCCCGATCGCCCCTCCATATACTGACGGTGGCGTAGAGATGTCAGATGATGGGTCTCCACGCGACTATCAGTATATTATGGGGCAGGCTCGAAAACGTTCAAAGATGTACCTGCACTCGTTCGCGCGTCGCTCAGCCTACACAGTGCGCCAAATAATAGAGAGATGCTGCAGTGACGCGAAGTTGCATACGGCCACTTGCCCGTGCCCCGCAGAATATTCGCTCACCGTGCTCACTTCGCCGGAAATGCAGTTAATGTTTCGAAAGGAGAGTGCCGGCACCAAATTGTGGAAGGGCGCAGAACAGAGCCGTGAGTATACGGTTTCTTCTTTTTTTTTTTTTTTGCGCGTTCCCGTTTGTGGCGCTTCGAGGGAATGCTGTAAAACGTGGCAAGCGTATGCCGCGAAAACGCGACCGTCAAGGCTACACTACACAGGTGCGCCTGTTTGCTGGAGGGCTGCGGGCTGCTGGCTGCAATTTCCCGAAGCTGCAGTTTACATGCAAGGCTGCAGTTTCCCGAGGATCGCGTCGTACCGTTTGCTTCGACGTCGGTGTTTGCTTGCGCTTCTGCGATACGAAATTTAAACGCAGCTGCGTTGCAGATACTGCGCTGCGTTTTTAAAGGCGCGCTAAGGAGAAAACGCGCCGGAGGAAACGCAATGAGCGTCCTCGGCACGTTCACGCCAGGCATGTCACTCATATCGAGTCAAGTATGGGCTTCATCTTAAGTTACGCTCCTGAATTACGGCGGTAAGTCTGTTTTCACTTATGAGGTATTATTTCCAAAAATCTATTTTTCCTTTTTTTTTTGTAAAATGCCGTACGAGGTTTATTATTCGAAAAAGACAGCGAACAATTCTTTTTTCGCCGTACGTCACTGTGACGTCAGGGACTTCAAAGTATTTTCTGGTATTTGAGCCGTTGTTGCGCCGTAGAACTTCTCGAATCTTTGTAAGTTCAGTTTTTGACTGTTTTGGAATACAGTGAAGTCCATCCTGTTTAGTACAAAAAATTAACTGCGCTTGAGCGGACGCCGTCGGACATTTTTGCTCTTAATAGCCGGAAGTGTAGCTAACTAGTCCAGCTCAAGCTTTCTTTGTTTTCAATTTTCTTTCTCTAGCGTTCTTTTGTTTTTATGTACCTTGTTTCAACAGCTCGTGTGCTTGGCGCACTCCGTACGCTGCGTTGCCGCGATCGTTGCGATAGCTCTCTGGTTCACAGCCGAAATCGACGTGTGAGGCTTTTGTTTATATTTCTTGCTGACTTTTTCTTTCTGTTTTTGCGTCCCCTTTGTTGCGCGAACGCGATTGTTGTCGAAGAAAAAAAAAATACGGAACGTCTGAACGACGTGGCGCCGCGTGAATGACGTGCGCATAGGCTGCTCGGAATCGAAATAAAATTGTTGTCATTCTGTTGACTACGCTTATTTACGGCAATTCTGGCGACCCTGGTTGTTCCGTAAAGGTATGTGGGATACCAATAGAGAGAGCGAAATTATAGATGGTCGAAATAACGGGTCCGGAAGACATAAGCCTTAAAGGACTATGGAGTAACGACTGGTTGCGGGATGAACTCGTCAACCTTTCATTAAAAGTTGAAAAGCTGCGTTCTGTTAGTACTTTCCTACGAAGTCGAAACTTGGACGTTAACGCAGAACATTTCAGCGAAGCTAAGGATGGAGTTGTGAGCAAACGGTAACTGACAGGTAAACGGGTAGGCCATATTCCGGTAGATAATAAGAAGGACGAGTGGAGTTGCACGGATTAAGTAACGTGTAGAACAGATGTCGATCGGCCTGCCAGAGTAGCACGAGTCGGGTGTCAAAGGAAGGGCGGCAAGATGGAATGAGAACGAAGCTCGTATGAATTTGATGACGTCGGCGGACTAGAGAAAATGATAATTACAGACGCCAGGAAAGGGCCTTCGTCCTCTGCAGTTAACCATAGCCGATGGTGGTGATAATGATGGTAATGAGTGCGATAACGATGATGATGGTGAGTAGGAGGAGGGAGAGCCGGATCCTAACTCCTGTCTAGCGCCAGTGTGTTCTGACCAATTAAAGTACTTGTTCTATTCTTGTTTTCCGGTTTTTCCTCCAGAGTATCGACAACCCTTCTCCTGCTTTCCATTGTCTTGTTTTCATTCGCTTTAGCTCAAGTAGCCAGCTCGTTAGGACTGGCGAGCTTCCTTCGTCACGCTCGGCGGTTTTTTCTTTATCCGTGCCCGTATCGACATCCTCCTCTCGAACAAGAAAAAGAGAAAGGGCAATTGACGAAGACTTGCGAAATGAACTGAGTAGATGCGAAGGAAAGAAAGAAACGGCGAATCGCCCTCTGCGGAGACACTCGCAAAACAAAAATCTCTCTCTCTCTCTCTCTCTCTCTCTCCTGCATTGCCGGGGTTACGCTGGCGTCATTTCCGGTGCACCGTTGGTTGGAACGTAACCTCCTCCTCTCCTGCGCATTCCTTTTCACTTTGTTTCTTGACTGTTACTCTTGTACATGAGCTCCTTTTGCCATCGATTTGTTTGGTCGATTTCCTCGTACGGCTTTCTTTTTTCGTTCCTGTTTGCGTTCCTGTTTATTGTTCCGTCCGCTCTTTCCTTATGCGTGTCTTCTTTCTCTTTAGTGAGTGTTTCTGTGCTGTACATTTTTCTTTTCTGTTTTCGGCCTACATATGAGTAGCGCTTTTGCCTGGGTTATTCCCGAGAGTGCGGGTATTCGCTGCTAGACTGCGATGCTGACGCTGCGGACCGTACACTAGTTTGGTGCAGTAAGTGAAGCCTGTGTAAGCCTATATTACGTACGCGATCGTACGCGAACTTAGTTATTTTGACGATAGGCGAGTCCTCCTTTCCTTTGTTTCTGCATCCAGACAGATAAGAGAGGGCAACTTGAAGGTCTGTCAACCTGGCCAGGCTTCACCGCGAGGAAAAAAATAAAATGAGACATCCATGACCCTTGAGGCGCGTGAGAGGGAACAGCCGAATCTGTTCGAGCAACGGTCACTTGTGGCGTCATGGATTCCAACCTGAGATTTAAATGTGTGTGATATAGGTTCGACAGTGAACGTTTACTCCTGTGGATGTTTTTGTTACTCGCGGTAAGGGAAGTAGCGGCGAATCAGCAGCGCTAAGTGGCAGTGGAGAGTTTCTGCATTGTCACACCATATCCGCTGTCCCGTATCCGCCGTTCCGTATAATGCGGTTATCCTTTGCCTCATATGGTGCCCAGTTTTGCTGGGTGGCGAGATCGCTGGATGGTAAGCTCGTACGATTATGCGGAGTGAATTAAGCTGTGACAATATGTTTTTACGATGAGCGATGTTTGCAGGTGTAAAAGTACCCGCAGCTACTGAACATATACTGTGACGAAGCCATAATAGGCTCGTTTTTTCTTCTTTTTTTGCTGGGAGAATCGTAGGTCACAAGAGGTGTTTTAAGGTATTCAGTTACACTTTATCACATGTACGCGAACTTAACTATGTGCTGTCAGGCCGTGTTCAGAGCATATCACTGTACTCTCCCATTCTGTTCTCTATCACTGATCCGTCAATGATGGCTTTGGGTGTCCGGCGCACATTTATGAAGCTATCATTTCTTCTTTTATTTAAAACTCTTTTACTCAACCCGAAATGCCGTGTCACATGAAAGCGTTTTGATAGTACTGTGGTTAAACACGTCACCGCCAGATGACACCACATGCGCTGCTGTTTAGTGTTCACATTAACACGAAAGAGGTGAGACTTCCGTTGTATCGTTGGAAATCGACCAAAACCCACTTGCAGGCAAAAAAGAAAGCCTTGTCAGCTCAACATATATTCTTGTTTAATTTAACAGAATCGCAAATGCCTTTCTAATAGCCTCACAGTTTCCCGACGTTTATATGAAAAAAAAAGAAAGCATAAAAATATTTTCACATTTTACCGTTGTACGAGTCTCAGTAATAAAATTAATGCGCTTAAAAGCGTTATCTTCTTGCGAATCGAGATATAAACCCAGCCTAGCCTTTTCGAGTCGTAGTCGTGGTTGAATGTCTGTAGGCTCTGTTCTCACCTCTATTAGTATAGTGCAGAACATGAGGTCAAGAAGTTACGGCCCTCAGTGGCTGGAGTCGCTTGCGGTGTGGGCAGAAGAGATGGGTCGTCCCTATTGAGTCACGTGACCTCAAGGAAGTATACTGGAGGTATTCGAAACACCAACCCTACGCCTTTCCTCGGAAGAAAGGATCGGCACCCACGACAAGTGTTCAAGACTGTTTTACCGAAGTTTGTTGTTAAAACCTGTGAATGTTAAAAAAAAAAAGAAAGACTATTTGTCAAATGAATTTGCGCATACCCCGTCATACGTGTTTGAGAGCTCTTGAAAGCAGCGTGTTCCGTTGCCCTATTCGTTTACCTAGCATAGTTTATCCTTATACCGAGTCTCTACGCTTGCTGTAATCGGTGAGGACAAAGGAGCTAACATTCAGGGAGCAACAGTGAGCTAAAGGAGCTTCCTGTTTTCATCCCTGTAATAGCGGCACGTCTACCTTTCTTGCTGCCAAATTTATTCAGAATTAATAATTCCGAAGTTTTACGTCAAAAAGCCAAATAGCTTGCTTATCAAGAAAACGCTGCAGTAGTGAGGCTCCGGAATGATTTCGACCAGCCGGGATTGGTGAACGACCGCTGACTCCCGGGAAAAACGAAATTTAAAAGTTTGGTGCGGTGATTGTACGACGCCACTTAGCCGCTTAGACGATAGCTGCTGCAGTACTGCAGCGTTTTAGTGGAACTTAGCGTATAATCGCGTCGCCGTTGAGCGTTCGCGTCGTGCTTTGTGAGAGAAGACGAAATGGGAAAGCAAACTAAAATAAAATAATAATAATAATAGGACTCGACGCTCCGCATAAAGCGGTGCGCGCACTCTGAGGAATTCCAGAGCGCCCCTTTTGAGTTTGAAACGCCGCTCGGAAAAAGCCGTAGTTGCTGGTATTTCCGGAAAACTTTTCAGGCCCTGCAAAGCTTCTCTTTCTTTGCTATCTCTCAGTTCACGGTTTTGTCTCTTTTTTTGGTTTGCTTGTAGCCGCTTAGACGACCTCCTGGCTGGTCGAGTATTATGTCACGTTACTTTTGCACGCTTCATTACTTTACTTTTGGTCGCGGCATCGCGAATGCGAGCGATGAAGACGTGAGCGTAGAAAGAAGACTTTCGCTGTTCACGCTCGTTTTCGCTGCGCCGAGGTATGCGGTGAATTTGTTGAACGTGACACACACGCTGTATGTATACCGCTCAAGCGGGAGTCACTGCGAAGAAAAAAAAAAAAAAGAGGCGTGGTGCCGGGCCGTTCGCCTTTAAATAAATTCCTGGCAACGGCGAGGTTCACGAGGGTTGCAATGTGGGCTTGTTGGTAGCGCATCTTGAATAGGCGTATGGTAGCGCGATTGAAAGACAGGACAAGACAGGACACGAGTGTTGGAAGTTAGCTCTGTGTGCGTCCCTGTGTGTCTTCTTTTGTACTGTCCCTTAATCGCCCTGTCATGCACCTATTCAAAATGGCAAGGTGCAGGGCGTGGGTGGCGAGGTTTTATAAAGGGGTAATGGCCTCTCAGGTCGCGTATTCTTGCTTTAGCCAAATTATCGTAAATAAGACTGGGACTTTCTTTTTTTTAAAAGGTGGCAGTCCCGAGTGTATGACCTTCCCGAGCCTTGAAATCTGCGGAGGACCTTCGAGGCGTCTGCGTTCTTTCTTGGCTCGTGGAAGGGCGCGAAATGTGAAGCACACTCGAAACAGACGAGAAGGAAATTAAGAAACAAGTACGCAGGTATGCTAGCGTTCGCGAGCCACTACTTCATTGCTGGATGCGGTCCCAGAATGGGGTTTGATCGCCACGTATAGTTTTGCCGAAAGTGAAGCTTGATGCAGCTTTCTAGCCTCTCCAAGAAGTCGAACTGAACGTGCCGTGCTCAAAAAATATCGCATACCAAACTGGCAGGAGTTGAGTAACGAATTGCTGCATTGCGCGCGAGTCGTTGACGCCGCGTCAGCGCTCGTGCAGTTGTGCATCGGGCCACTGCAGGGCCAGTGTAGTTTGTAACATCGCTCGAAA
Organism: Dermacentor variabilis; assembly: GCF_050947875.1. Taxonomy (NCBI): domain Eukaryota; kingdom Metazoa; phylum Arthropoda; class Arachnida; order Ixodida; family Ixodidae; genus Dermacentor; species Dermacentor variabilis. The sequence goes on from NC_134573.1 coordinate 161,591,385, forward strand.
CGTTCCAGCGAATTTTCCGACACCCTCGAAGTACTAGAGGGTACTCCTGCAATTTGATGCGTGTTTCATTTTGCAGTGATTGTGAGTGTAACATAGACCCTTTAACAAATTTGTTGGGTCCAAAAAGTGGGTACTTTGCAATTGTATACGTTCATTATGTTAAATAAACTTTCAAACCACCCCTAATATCCCCTACCCTCTCTCTCTCCAAGAGAGAGAGAGAGAGAGAGAGAGAGAGAGAGAGAGGGAAGCAGGACCATGCATAAGCCGTAGGTAATATTTTAATTGCACGGAGTCGTTATCAAGGGATTAGAAGCCATAGCGCTCGTGACAACAAGTGTAGTCTGGCTGCACAGTGGAGCAGAGCCTGTGCTAACTACACTGCTCCAAAGCAACAGAGACCGAAGGACAATGCGCTCGTCACGTCAGTTCAATCCGGGACAACTACAAATCCTGTCACACCCAAGGGTGTCTTCGTTGCACTTTGCAAAGACAGTTAACGTTTTTGCTCCTGCGAGCCATACCACCTTGATGGCATTTAAACTCGGGAAGTTATGTGGGAAATGAAGTGTTTTGTTTTTTTCGCAAATGAAGTGGGGCAATAGACTAGGATTAAACTGAAGGTAAACTACAGGCGATGGCTACAGCAACGATAACTTCAATGAATGGCTTTACTCGAAACAGGGTGTACATATGCGCACACACTGACGAAGAACTAATGGAATGTTGTCATGCGCGCACCATGTGAAATTAAATAATTCAACTCTTTTACGGAAGCGATAGGAATGGCGTGCGGTCGTCCACTGGAGACCCAAACTCTCAATTTTCATTGCTTCATTAGTGTAACCTTGTGAAGTCGCGTTTCTCGACACTACCCAGGTCAATCGAGAGTAAATATGTTCTTTGCCGGCAGCGACGCACCTATGATTACTTATTTGTTTATTTATAGCGATGCTTTATATTACTGTTGTAGCAACACTGCTTAAGCACATACGAGTCGTATTACTTCCATTGTGTGAGCTATCACCACCAAAACGAACGCAGTAAGTGAAGCGGGCTTCTCCCCATAAACGCTCATGTTGTGAAGAAGCCATTTCTGACGAACGCTTTTCTTTCTTCTTTCTCTTTCTTTTTTTTTTTTTTTTCGGACGAGCCTAAGCGCTCATGAAGGGACAACTACACCTAAACTATCGCCTGTAAGAGCAGTTCGCCACTAGTGGAGACGACGCTATGCTTGCTGGAGCTTTAGACGAATGTGTAGGAAATATCAGGCGTGGGTAATTGTTATTTTAAAGCAATATGTGCTGTTGGATCGAAATGGAATCGCAACAGTATATTAAAGAACTACGTTAGCATAACTGGTTTTATCGTCAGTGCTTTTATCATTGCTTTATGCAGCATGGCAAACAGATGGTGTCCTCGCCGCTGACCCATAGTCTGTACCTTCGTCACACCGGCAGTTCTTTTAGCGTTATTTGTCCTCTGGCGTGACAGAATTTTTCGATACTGCGTTTTATTGGGCGTGCCTGAGAAACAAGTAGTGTGGTACATCACAACTGTATAAGGAGAATGAGCGTGTCTAGTTATCGACAATCATATTTTGCACGCGATAGTAAGTTATACGTAGTCTTTCCACGGTTTCGTGAAGCCTCTTGTCGGAAGCATGTTGTGTGTCGTACGTGCCTCCGCGATGTTTGGTCACGTAAAATTGTACTTGCGACAGCAGGGTATCTATGCTTAGTGTTTGCACTGGTTGGTGTCATCTCGTCCGAACTGGGTCATGGCCGATTACACCATAAAAGAAAACAAAAAGAAAACTGACCGAGAAAGGTGCAAAGGTGTGCACTGAAATCGTCTATGCAGCAGCTGACATTCATTAAGGGTATTCCAGATGGCACCACAAGACCCCGCTACCGTCAACGATCTACCGGCGCTTATTATTATTCACATTTGGTCTCTAAACAAAGAAACATTCAGACCGAAGAGCAAAAGAATAGAGAAAAGAAAGGTTATGCTTGCAAATGCTGAATATTGTGCTCTGTTATATAAAGGCTGGACGTAATCACAACGACTAGCTTTGCGAGGGCCACCTGTATACTGTCGCTTATTTACTCTCCGCTATTTCTTCAGCTTGTTGCGAGCCGTGCAACTTTGACTTTACTTCTTTTTGTAACAAAGATGTATAAAAGGTGAATAGTACCATGCTGGCAAACCATTGCGCCACTGCGGGGACATTCGAATACATACATTCCCCATTAAAAACGACAAAGGGCCGTGTTTTCCTCATCGCTGAGGGCGCTGAACGAGCGTAGCGTGAGGGCCCCACTTGGAGCTGGCCGTGCTGCGCGACTTCCACAGTGCGTCAGCGTGCGATAGAATTTCGAAAGAATTCGGCGGAGTGTGTCATAAGCAGGAACGAGAGAAAAGACCGCGAAAACAGAAATGCAGAGGGAAGGCCGTGGGTTGGAGAACATACTCATAGAACACGTGGTATATCGCAGGCATCTTTTCATGGACGCGCCGTTGTGAAGTACAGGGTTGCGCTGGTTGATAAAGAAAATAAAAGTGGAGGACAAAAATTAGAAAGGGACTGACGAGAAAAAAAAAAAAACACTCAAACCTCAACGACGAAGGCGTCCGTACTTGAGCCGAGCGCGCGGCGCGCCGCGCTTTTGATTTTGGTTGGATGCCTTCCTTTTTTGTTTGTCTCGCGTTTTTTGCCTTTTCTTGGGGGGGGGGGGGGGCTTTGTTGTAAGCAGCTGGGGAGGCTCGCAATCGCGTTTGCGGCAATTGAATGCGGCCTCTTTCCGGCTCTTGTCCCATGCTCCCGCTCCCCTGTCCTCTCCCTGCGCTTCTTTCGGATGTACTGCCGCCGCGGTCGTTTCGGCCTCTCTGGTCAGATCTCGGCAATTCGCGAATGTCTCTCTCTGCCTTGTGCCCAGCCTGGTATTTCGCGGCTTTGCCCTTGTATTTCCCTGTCGATTTTCCTGTACCTTCGCGTTTACTGGCTGCAGCAACACGCCCCTCCCTTTCTCGCACCCTTCTCGCCAAATCCCACTCCTGCAAACCTTCGCAGCAGCGCTCTAAAGGCTGCAGGGTTCGTCAGCCAATCGTGAGAGAGAACCCACCTGCGCGCAATGTCCATTCGCATCGGGGTTTGTACACTGCTCGGTGCTCCTAACAGCACTCCGCTAGATCGATCTTGTGGTGCGCTTAGAACGCTGATGATTCATTAATCAATCTGCGTAAGCGTGAGAAAATTTCACATTTTATGATATTTCGAAATGATGGTTCACTGGATTCAAAGCCAAGGTGCGTGCTCCGGCGCATGACACGGTCCGCAAGATAGATTAGACGACGCTGCGGGAACGTGTACGGTGGCGCCGTCACGCACGGTATTGCATGATCTCGAATGTGGCTTCCACTTCAGTGGCACATTGTTTTGAAACGGAGCTTAGAAAACCAGATTTTAAATAATCTGGTTTTAACAGCCGTAGCCTCCAAATGAGCTGTTACTGGCGATAGTTGGGCTCAACTAGTAGGGGCCGTACTCACTGTAAGGTTGCACAACTCGGCGTTAATCGCACGCTGCTTGACAAGGACGTCAAACGTTCTCAGTGCCTAGAGGTATCCAGTGCTCTGATTGTCTTATCTTAGGTCCACGTAGGGTACCTGTTTCCGCGCTTTGTTACGGCTACATTATAATGAAATTCACCGTTTCATGCTAAAGTCCTTCGTTGCGTGCGCACATAAAAAGGACTATTTGCTGTGTGTATGCTACCGCTTGCATAACGCAGGTGAACGAAGCGAGCTTCTCCCCAGAAAGCAACTTATAGAGGCGAAGCCAACTTAATGCGAAACTTTTTTTTTTTTTTTTTAGTCACACTCTTACGTAGGGACAGTCTTAGGGGAACTTAACGGCAGACGGACTGTGTTATTTCGTATTTTATTGAGTAGGTGCAACAGACCAATTCGCCTCGCATCCACGCGCGCGTAGAGCGCGCACATTGAATGAGCGCGCCTATTGAAAGCGCCGGCTTTCTTGTGAGACTAACTATGCCAATTTTGACTCACCAGTAACTCGCGATAGTTTGTGAATCCGCTGAAAGCTGCATCGTGGGACGTGAAAAACCTGGTCTGACTTCTGACATTCCTGAAGAAAGACGCGGAAACACGCACGAAATAATAATAACGATAATGCGAGTAGGAAAAGCGAATTTGCTTCTAAAGGATCACCTGAATGGAGCCATATATAGAGAGGTCGCGCGGGACATTATTTGCAGCAGTCTATGTGGCCGGGATCGCTGTCGCGTCAAATTGGCCCAGTATCACTGCCTCTTTTTTTGACGTCGTTTGATCGTCGCAAAGTTGGTTCCGCGGTATATATACGCTCTATCTCTTCTAAGGTCGCCAGAGGGAGGCGTCGTAAACAGCGCGGAAATTGCGGAGGTGAGGCAGAACCGTTAAAGTGCAAGAAGCAACTCAAAGAAGGAGCCAGCGCCGCGACGTGTTCCGTAAAAGCCGGTTAGAGGGAGGAAGAACGATAAGAGGAGCAAGAATTGGGTACTGAAGGGATGAAAGCGAAGTGGGGTGGAGGGGCGAGAGGAAACTTCCCAGAAAGATCCCAGAAAGAAGAAATTAACTTTATGTGCCGTCGACAGAGGGCGTTTCGAGATACGCCACCGTACGCCACCGCACGTCGTCAATGGGGAGAGAGATTGTGCGATCTTAGCGCCACCGGAAGTGGGCGTGGCGGGCGGTGGTGGCGGCGTCAAAAGGCGGCGACACCGGAAGTTCAGAGGCGCAGCGCCGCGACAGTACGTAGTCGCACGCTGCTTCGAATTCGTGGTGCGCGGGGACCCGCTCGATACCGTTCTTTTCTCATCCTTTTGCCCCCCCCCCCCCGTTTCATTCTTTGTTACATTTCGGTGTTATTTCGTTTTATATTTGCCCCTCCACTGCAGCACCTGCGCAGCTGCAGGTCACACGGCGCGCGCGCCGGTAACGTTGTGGTACTGTGTGCGTGCTCCTGTGTGTGCCCACGTGAGTGTGTCTGTGTTCGCACGCCTGCGTATACGCCACGGGCGTTGGTGTGTCGTGCCAGACCCTCTAGGCATAGCGCACGGCAGAAAAAAAAAGAAAGAATAACGCAGGGAGGAGAGGAACTAAGGGAAAAGGAGAAGTAGTGGAGAATGAAACAATGCACACACACATATATATATAGACAGAGAGAAAGGCCTAGCGGGAAAAGGAAGGTAGCCGTGAAAAGAGAGACATCAAATATATAAAGAGCCGTTCCTTTCGGCCCGTGCGCAGCGCAACACCGAAAAACTGCGTCCGCTAGAGTTGGCATCGTTATTTCCGTGCTTTGCGTTTTGTTCCTCGTCGTTTCCTCGCCACTTCTTTTCTTTTCTTGTTTCTCACCATTTCGCGTTCCTCCTTTCGTCATTTCGTCCTTTCCTTGTTGTGTTTTCCTTTCTTTCGCAGTGCGTCGCTTTACGCCGTTCGCGTGAAATGTCGCGGGGAACGTGATTCTACAGTAGCTATGCGTTATTTCACCGCTCTCCCCCATTCCAAGCTCAGGCCCCCTTCACCGTGTTCCTTTTTCGCGTCCTCTTCTCTCTTTCTCCTTCACGCCTTGCACTCTCCTTCTTTCGGTCTTTATTTATTTATGCAGGCGAACCGACTGCGAATCCGAGATACTTTATCTCCCTTTGTCACCATCTTTCTTTTCCTACTGTTACGCCTCCCCCAACCACCTTTTTTTTACCGTTCTGTTTTTTTTTCTCGTTGTTTCTTCTTGGTATCAGTTTTCTTCTTGGTTTCCCTGTCCATACGAGAGTTCTTTCATGACGCCTTTTTCTAGCGCTGGAGCCACTACTCTCAGGTATTTCTCTCCTTGGAATACCAAAGCGTCCTCCCCCACCTTCAGTATTCTTGCAGTTCCCTGAAACACAGTGTCTTTAATCGCCTCCTCAAGAGTCGTTAAACTTAGTATGGTTCGGGCTGCGAGATTCCTTTTCCTCAAGAAGTCCCGTGTCAGGATTCACCGCTGAATGATTACAGGCGGCGTATGCAAAAGGGGAGCTTGTAACGGTACGATTTTGGAAAAGTGCAATTTATCATCCGTTGCGGTCCCGAGAAAGCTTTGTTTTTTTTTTCTTCAGTGGAGTAGCGTGTCACTAAAGCTCGCGATCTCGCGATTGAATGAGCATTTTCAGAGCGTGATGCTGACTGGACTTCTTTGGCTTGTACCGCTTTGCGGCGAGCGGCCGGTGTGTTTCTGTCAGTTCTCGTAATTTATCTCACCCATCGCGACGGCGTTCAATGCCTGTCGCGTTGTTTGTCCCGGCAATTTTGATCTCGCTTATAAAGCATCTTTCGCGAGGTCTTTACTTTGCAAGATATCGTTATTTTCGTTTTCCCCAATCTCATAAGCTCGAATGTGTTCTCTTTGTAATGATTGCTCTTATATATATAGCTCCACAGTTGCAATCTAGTGATTCAGACTTTCTCGGAAACCTTGTGTCGGCGCCCAAAGTGTACCGAGTGCGTCACCGAACGTTATCTCTAACGTTGCTTTCGAGCATGTTTTTATCATCCGTACACATCAGCCCACAAATACACTGTAAGACAGCTATGGCTTTCGCCGCATTGTTTGTCCTAAACAGCTATTAAGTCTGCTCCAAGACGCCTTGCAGACGAAGCTAGATTTCTTTACCTTTCTGGCCTCGCTTAAGCCGGAAGCACGGAAACAATCGTGCTACCTTAGTCCTTCATATACAGAACATTCTATTCCCTTCCTTAATCATGGTTGTGCTCCGTTCTGTGTTGCTTTGAATCGCTCACTACTTAGCCTCCGCTCGACGAAAGCTTGCTTTCGCGTTGCCCGAAGAACAGGCTTCAGCCATATGGCTACTATTTGCGTTCTATAAATATTTAAAAAACCTTTGACATACGTGATTGTCATGGAGGAATACGTGATTGCCATGGTGCTGAGGCGGAAGGGGACGACATGACTCATCTGACTAGGTCTCTGGTACTATGTACCATTTTTGCACAAGCAGAGGATAAATACCAGGAACGTCTACAGTAAGAGCATTCTAGAAGACAGTTCACAGCATACAACAAGATCATATAGGTTTTGTAATACGAGATATGCATTTACAGGAAGGTCATACAATGAGTTTCACAAGGGGATCAATGAAAGTTCGGGTAATTCATTGTGTGTGTGTGTGTGTGTGTGTGTGTATGTGTGTGTGTGTGTGTGTGTGTGTGTGTGTGTGTGTGTGTGTGTGTGTGTGTGTGTGTGTGTGTGTGTGTGTGTGTGAGAGAGAGAGAGAGAGAGAGCAATTCCAAGCTGCTGCTTACGTTTTATACCGTGCGCGGGCTATGCGCTCGAGCTTTGTGCATGAAATAATGCAAACATCTCTTCACTCAATTTTTCCTACTGACCAGTAAGCTTCTCGCGCTGGCGGTTTCTCATTGCCTTCCTTTCTTATTTTCACTTATGTCCCCTTTGTTCCTTCTCTTCGTTTACCTATATATATTTGTTAGCTAGCATTCTGGGACAGCCGGCCCTTTGCTGCGAACAACTGCCCATGCTTCGCAGCTAATAAAAAACGGCGACGACGACGACCACCGACGGACACGGCGCGAAGAAAAGTTCTGCGTACCTCGGCGCGGCGCTCCAAAGCAGAAGCACCGCGCGCCGTAGAACCTACAGAGCGCGCTCCGTCCGCGTAGAAGCGGCTTGACGTTCGCTTCTTGTTCGATTTATTGTGAGCCCCCCACCCCTCCTACCGACTAAAGGCACTTCTTTCTCTCCTGTCTTGCGCACGCGCCTCGGAGCATTCATCTTCCCTCCGCTCCCTCGTGGTTTCTCGTCGCCTTCGTCTCTCTCTTTTTTATTCCTTATTTTCCTCGTTTCATTCATTTACCCACTTCTCTCTTCTTCCCTCAGTTTGC